>NC_086451.1:179429372-179581864 GCF_028390025.1 Pseudophryne corroboree
GTACGCATGCGCAGCACGGACCTGTGTGAGGTGCAAATATGGTAGTGTGCATAGAGATATTTTTCTGACTTTGACAGTCCACCCTTTGGCAGTCAACAATAACTGCCACTTCCTGAAAACATTTCAAAAGGAGAAAAATATATGTTAGGGGTTAATACATTTACATGGTTGGGTAAGGGAGGAGAGGAGATGGTAGGAAAAGGGTATGACCTAGTGAGATAGCAGAAGCATGTGTGTATGAATCTGTGCTTGGGGGTCATGTATCATCGTGCCGTACGTGTTTTAAATCAAGCTTCGAGGTATTGCGAAGTATACATGTGAATGTACGGGGTCTGTGGATGGGCTGTCAAACTTTACCGAGCTCTTTTTGGCTTTGGTTGTAACAAAATGGGGGAGCACATTTTAGTTGATGATACATGAATGGGGGAGATATGTGATTGCTGATATCTGTGCCTGTATTCCCTATCGACTATGTGTGTCATTACCTGAGGGTTGTAGAAATGAAGAAAAGACATAATTACGGTAAATGCGGTGGTATTCTATGTCAGGTAAATGTACAGTCGTCGATTGAGGTCTTGTTTGGTGTCTGTTGAATGCAGTCTTCTTTGTGCTTTTGCCCATAAGGTGCGAGCAAAAGCTGTCAATGTCCATAGATTTACAAAAGTGTTGGGCTAGCGTAATTTTAAAATTTCTAGGGAAACTGGGGATCCATGGCATAGTTCATCAAAAATCTGTGTATCAGGTTGTCAAACTTCTTCTTTAATCCCTCTGTTGTCTGTATATCGGCTCATCAAATTCCTCGTCCAAGTGGGTCTTGTTACCTTGGAGAAAACGGAAAAACAGGTGAAAGAAACGGACCGTAGAAATCGCATTTTCATCACATCATTGTTTCTACATTTGGGTCATAAATCAAGTCCAGGTTAATTACAGTTTCCTCACTCCTTAAACTCATTACCCTAGTACGATGATTGCACTTCATTAAAGCCTGACCGCATCTAAATATCAATCCAATCGATATGACAACACCTAAGATACATAGGAGAAACTTCCCAACATCCATTATGACTCCTTGAGCCCAGTCTCCTAAGCCAGAAAACCAATGTAGCGGGTTCAACCATGACACCCAACCAGTCAGCTCATTACCTACAGCAGCAAGAGTGAGATTGTGTCTCCTGCGAAATTCCCACTTCAATTGGAGAATATCGTCCATCTTCTGGTCTATGACCTCGACCGGGTCCTCGGTGCTATTCGTACTATATGTGCAACATTTCACGCCGTATTGTGTTGCCAGTGTGACACAATATCCGCCTGTCACTGCTGTGAGGTAATTGAGAACCATTCTATGCTGTACCAGTTCTGTTTTGTAAGCCTGAAGTTCTCTTCCAGTATACCTAAACGTGTCATCATACATTTCAGTGATATTGTCTAACAAATTGGCGAGCGCAGAAATGTATTTATAATTCAGCACTCCTCTAGCGGTGCGGGTGAAATCTAACGCGATTAAGAATTGAATCCCGGTGGATTCACTTATCAGATCAGAGGCCGGATGCTCTGTCTTCTCTATCAGGTGCCTTTTAACAACGTGCTCGTAATGGGTGTGAGTATAAGGAGCTTGGGCACCACGGTGTATGTCTTTCATTTTGTCATGTGATACAGTCATTACTTCAGGCAGTACTTTTCCAATATAACACAATCCTTCAGAGTTTGGGGCAAGCCACTTGTACGCCTTTCTCCCGCATATGAAATATGCATCATCGGGGAGAACATATGGGACGGAGTAGGACATAACCATATTACACACCTTCCATGTGAAATCTCCTAACCCTAATTCTTCCATCTGCTTAGTACACGTATCAGGTTGTACGATATGTGCACAGTATCCTGGTGATACCTCTCCAACTTTAGTAATCCTATTTCCTAAGGTATACCTATACCGGAAAGATTTTCCTCTACTGGCTATGTGGCGTACAAGCTCTGTATCTGTAGGCATTCTATCTGCTCTATGCGAAAAGGTCATGGTGTGATTACTCCATGACACTTCCCAATTTCCCGGTTTTCGGGGATTGGAGATGTTGAAACATAATAGGGACCTATCCACATGGTATTGGTGGAGCTTCAAACTAGGAGGGCTGGAGATATTAAACCTCCGGTCCACCGGTCTCCCACCATTTAACTCAAGTACCTCCTCTATCGTTAAAGGAAATGGTACTAGCCCTGATTTGCTATGACCCTGAGGTACTTGAGAGCATACCCAACAATCTGTTTTGTTTAACACATTACCCACTAAGGAGTGATAGTCACTCAATGGATGCCGGTCCATATGGATATTAAAACTGGATTGGCATTTCTTAATGCACCCATCCTCAATGACATTGTTACAGAGCCTACAGATACAGTTTTCTTCAGCTAACAATCCTTCACAATTCCTTCTATGGTCAATGCTATCGGATCGTTTTCTGATACTCGCCTTTGCTTGTTGATTATGTTGTTCTCGGAAAACTACGCCTCCATCTTTATCATCAGAACCCATTCCAGACCCTCTCTCGACCTCCATGGTACTCTCGCCGGAACAGACTGCTCTGGTCAACATCATGGTCAACAGGAAAATCTGGATCACAGTCTCTTGGGGCAAGTCCATCTTATAGGAGGAGACGAAAAAAAATGAGAGGGGGAAAAAAATAATTGAGGGAGATGGGATGGGAAATTGGAGAAAAACAATAAAAGGGAACAGGGGATCGACAACTGCTTTTGGTCTTGTGATTTTCAATGCTCAGGTGCCGCCTCAGTCCTCCTGGAACAGACACTCTAGTGATACAACCTCTACCGTCTGTTCCTTATCACAGGACTTCTCTGGATCAACGACCTTTTTACAGTGGGACGAATGAACCCAAGTCTCTCTCTCAGCAACCTTCAATGCTGTAGTGCTAGTCAATAAGACCTGGTATGGTCCTTCCCATCTGTCAATAAGGCAACCTGAGCGTAGAAAATTCCGTATCATTACATAATCCCCAGGTTCAATGTCATGACAATTACTATCTGGTAAATCAGGAATCACTAACTTCAGATTATCATTTTCATTCCTCAACTGTTTACTCATGTTAATCAAGTATTTTACAGTTACTTCATTGTTACACTTCAAATCATCCTGAGGGTTAATCATAACATGCGGTTGTCGACCAAACAAGATTTCAAAGGGAGACAGATTAAGAGGGGACCTGGGAGTGGTTCTGATGCTGTACAGTACAATGGGTAAAGCTTCTGGCCATGTCAATCCTGTCTCTGCCATCACTTTACTCAGTTTATTTTTAATAGTGCTGTTCACTCTTTCCACTTTCGCACTCGCCTGTGGACGGTATGGAGTATGCAGCTTGCTATCAATTCCCATCAATTTACACATTCCTTGAAAGACATCACCTGTAAAATGGGTACCCCTATCACTTTCGATAATTCTAGGGATACCATATCTACATACAAATTCCTGCACAATTTTCTTAGCAGTAAACATAGCGGTATTTGTAGCCGCAGGAAATGCTTCGACCCAATTTGAGAAAACATCTATACAGACAAGTACATATTTCAAATTCCGACAAGGGGGTAATTGTATAAAGTCAATTTGTATTACCTGGAAAGGGCCGCCGGCAGGTGGGATATGGGATGGTTCTGTAGGTATTGCCTTTCCAATATTCTTTCTCAAACAGGTAAGGCATGACATGGCTCTTTTACTCGCATGAGAGGAGAATCCTGGGGCGCACCAATATGCTCTTACCAACTTGCACATCCCTTCCTTGCCTAGATGAGTCAGCCCGTGAGCTGCCTCAGCCAAACATGGAAGGTATGTTCTGGGGGCCACCGGTTTACCTTGTCCATCCGTCCAGAGTCCTGAGGACTCCTGGCCATATCCCTTTGCCTTCCAGACTGCCTTTTCCTGTGTGGAACACAAATTTTGCATCTCACACAACTTCTGTGTGTTGATGGTATTAAATACCATCAGTTGTGTGGTGTCTGTCTGTCTGGGGGTAGCAGCTGCTAACTTAGCTGCTTCGTCTGCTCGACTGTTACCAAGTGATACTGGGTCCTGGCTATATGTATGTGCTTTACATTTGATAACAGCCACTCTGTCGGGTTCCTGTATCGCTGTTAGAAGCCTTTTTATGTGAGCTGCATGCGCTACTGGTGTACCAGCTGCCGTCATGAAATTTCTGAGGCGCCATAGGGCTCCGAAATCATGGACTACCCCGAATGCGTATCTAGAATCGGTGTAGATATTGGCTGACTTACCCTTAGCCAATTCACATGCTCTGGTTAGGGCGACCAGTTCAGCAACCTGGGCTGAGTGAGGTGGGCCTAGCGGTTCCGCTTCTATGGTGCCTTGGTCATCTACGACTGCGTATCCAGTACACAAGTCTCCCGAGTCTGACTGTCTATGACAACTACCGTCCGTGTAGAACGTAAGTTCTGCATCTTCCAGTGGGTTGTCACTGATGTCAGGCCTTGCGGTAAAATTTTGGGTCAAATATTCCATACAATCATGTGTATCTTCCTTTGTATTAACTCCTCCTTCCCCAGTACTCTCATCCTCCACCCTTTGGGTCTGTCCAGACACACTTGGGAGATATGTTGCAGGATTTAATGCACTGCATCTCCTTATGGTGATGTTTACGGGGGCCATTAGTGCCAATTCCCATCTTGTAAACCGCGCTGATGAGACGTGCCTGGTTTGGGCAGAATTTAACAAGGCTGACACTGCATGCGGTGTATGAATTGTGAGGTTGTGACCTAGCACGACGTCTTCGCTTTTCGTTACTAGCAATGCTATCGCAGCAACGCTTCGAAAGCATGTGGGGAGGGATCGCGCTACCGTGTCTAGCTGAGCGCTGTAATATGCTACTGGCC
Source organism: Pseudophryne corroboree (assembly GCF_028390025.1). NCBI lineage: Eukaryota > Metazoa > Chordata > Amphibia > Anura > Myobatrachidae > Pseudophryne > Pseudophryne corroboree. The sequence goes on from NC_086451.1 coordinate 179,434,266, forward strand.
TGCTGGCATCACCGTGCTTTTGGGTTAGTACGCCTGCCGCGCAACCAGCACTTTCTGTTCCGTATAGTTCAAAGGGTTTCCCATAGTCCGGCATACCTAATGCTGGTGCCTGCGTTAGGCACTGTTTAAGTCTCTCAAATGCTGCCTCAGACTCGTCTGTATGCGAAATCCGATCAGGTTTGTTTGAGGAGACCATTTCCTGCAAGGGTAACGCTAGGATGGAAAACCCTGGGATCCAGTTACGGCAATACCCACACATTCCTAAAAATGTTCTGATCTGTTGCTGGGTTTGTGGCAGAGTCATGTCTCTAATTGCTTGAATTCTATCAGCGGTCAGGTGTCTCAGTCCTTGTGTTAAACAGTGTCCCAAATATTTTACCTTAGTTTGGCATAATTGCAACTTGTCTTTGGAAACCTTGTGTCCTGTGTCTGAAAGATGAAACAGGAGCTGTTTCGTATCCTTCAGGGATGCCTCCAATGAATCAGAACACAGTAGTAGATCATCCACGTACTGTATTAATACTGATCCACTCACTGGTTGGAAAGACTGTAAACAATCATGCAAAGCCTGAGAAAATATACTTGGGCTATCTATGAATCCTTGTGGTAATCGAGTCCATGTGTATTGGACTCCTCTGTATGTAAATGCGAACAAATATTGACTGTCAGGGTGCAGAGGTACCGAAAAGAAAGCGGAGCAGAGGTCAATAACAGTGAAAAATTTCGCAGTGGGAGGGATTTGCATTAGGATGACAGCTGGATTTGGCACTACGGGGAACTGACTCTCAACTATTTTGTTAATCCCCCTTAGATCCTGCACTAGCCGGTAACCCCTCCCCCCACTCTTTTTCACAGGGAAGATGGGACTATTAGCAGTGCTGGACGTTCTTACCAGAATGCCCTGTTGTAGCAAGCGCTCTATTACTGGGTAAACTCCTAACTCCACCTCTGGCTTCAGAGGGTACTGTGGGATTTTTGGAGCTATCCTACCATCTTTTACTTGTACAACTACCGGAGCTACGTTTGCCATTAATCCAGTGTCCTGTCCATCTTTAGTCCAAAGTGACTCTGGTATCTGAGATGTCATTTCTTCTACTTGGGAGGGAGTCCTATTTGTCATAGTGGTATGTGACATTAATTTTGACGGGGAGTCTAACATGTCTCGTACTTCCTGAGCGTGATTCTCAGGTATGTCCAAGAATACACCTTCAGGAGTACAATAAATGACGCACCCCATTTTACACAGTAAGTCTCTTCCCAGGAGATTGGTCGGTGCCGATGCAGCCAGCAAAAAGGAATGCTTGGTATGTAAAGGCCCTATTGTAATCTCTGCTGGTTTGCTAACAGGGTAATGCTGGACTACTCCTGTTACTCCCACGGCTGGAATTGTCCTACCAGTGGTCCTCATGCCCACTGTCGAATTTATCACTGATTTGGCCGCCCCTGTGTCTACAAGAAAGTTTAATGATTTACCAGCTACATTGATTGCAATTTCTGGTTCACTTCCAAGACTTGCAATCAATTTTACTGGCTGCAGATTACAGGTATGGCCACACCCCTATTGGGTATGGTGACCTCCCTGAATCCCGCTGGCAGCAACTACTTGTGAGGGAGTTAGCTGGGAACTACCAGAGGTTTGCCAATCTCTGTTTGGGGGGTATCTTTTTGTTTCCCCTGCATGTGGCTCATAACTCCGTTTCTGCGGACCTTGCTCCCAATGTCGTGTGTCGTGTCGTTGTCTAGGGGGTTGGTATGAGTTTCGTACATTCTTTACTCTACAATCTCGTGCCATGTGTCCCTGTTTATGACAAGAATAACAAGTAACCACACTTGACTTACCCACAGGGTTTGGTGATACAAACAAAGGCTGCCTTGTGGTCAGGGCCTGTATACTTACGGCCATTAACTTATCACTTTGTTGTTCCCTGTGTCTGGTGATGTTCCTATCGTGATCAATAGCAGCCTCTCTCAAAGTAGCCACAGACAGACCTCGCCAACATGGTTGTGTGGTCTGTACCCTAGTCTTTAATGATTCTTTTAAACCATCCATCAGTACCGATACTGCTACTTCTCGATGGTTTATGTTTGTTTTAATGTCCTCTATGCCTGTGTATTTTGCCATTTCTGATAATGCTCTGTGAAAATACTCTGCAGCTGTCTCTGACTCCTTCTGTTTAATGGAGAATATCTTGTTCCATCTGACTACCGCTGGGAAATACTCTTTTAACTGTAAGTTTATTCTTTTTACATTGTCTTTGTTGTACACATCTGTAAGAGGTACATCCTGATCTAATCCGCAATCAGCTAAAAATTGAGTTGCGTCAACATTGGAGGGTAAACATGCTCTCAGCAATATCTGCCAGTCTTTATTGTTGGGCTCTACAGTGTTACCTAAGTCTCTGATGTATTTTTGACTGGCAACTAAATCTTTTCTAGGGTCAGGGAATTCAGACACGATGGTCCTTAATTCCATTCTGGAAAATGGGCTATACATGGCAATGTTCCTCACAGGGGTGACCCCTGTTGTGTCAGTTTTCCCATTTGGAACAGCTATTACCCTAACAGGATTAACTCTAACAACATCACTCTGTGTGGGTTCTACAGCCTGTGGTGAAATGGCTTCAGCATAGTGTATGGTGCCGTACTTACCTGTAGACACGACCTCACCTATCCCTCCGCTAGGGGCCTTTGTTACTAATCTCGTGGGTGGAGCTGTGCCTACTGTGGTCTCCGCTATGGTGGCTGCTAGAGAGAGCGCTGAAATTGTTGCCGATTCGTCTTCTTGATCACACTCCTGAGGAAAGTTCAAAACAGGGTACAACTTGCACGGGTTAATACTTGCATTGGTTAATTGGTTAACATTATCTTTAACATTTATACAGTTGCTAAGTGTTTGTGTGTTACACCTTAGTGCGTCATTCTCCGCAACCAATTTCTCTCCTGATATGTATGGTGGCGGTGGGGCCGTGGCTATCAGTTTTCTGATTGAGCCAGATCCCGCCGCCTGAGCCAATCCTCTCTGTATGTCACCTTCCTGCTGCCACAACTGCAAATAATCGTAATGTTTGATTCGTCTCTTTGTTGATTTAATGAGACATATCCTTCTCCTTAAATTCGTTAACACTTCTGTGCTGAAGCTACCTACTCTTGGGAATTTCTCCCCGTCATGTACTGTCATTCTCTCCCATTCATCACATAAAGCTTCTGTGTGACTTCCGTATTTCTCACACATTACATACCTTGCCGACCCAATTGGTCGGTTCACTGAATCAACCCGAACCGAGGTTGATCGCCCCCTACCTGAACAAGTGGCCCCCATAGTTCGAAGGTGTTGCTTTATTTAACCAACCCTTACGCAAACCAAAATGTCCAAAATAGGCTGACGGTGGCGGTTTACCGAGTACCCCACTCACTCGCCCACGCCGACCAATACGACCTGATCACACCGATATGGTGCTGGCGTACTCGACCTAGGGCCCCTGCGACCTGAACCTCTATTTACTGGAACCTGTGAGGGTGCTCCGAAGAACACTTACTCTTTCCAGTAACTATTGGTTGCTGGATAGTTCCTGAGTGAGCAGCGAACTTCCCTTAAAATAAAAAAAGTTACACAAATCACGTTAGAATGTACAAATAGCGTTTATGACCTTCGTACACAAATAGTACCGGTCAGGTTTACTAATGCACACAATTACGTGCGGTACAATCGTTTAGTACACAAGCAACTAATCTTATGTACTGAGCGACCAGTGGAATCGAAAATTTCGGCTGCGAATTCCTTCAGCCAGAGCTTATATGGCCTATATGGGTGTTGCACCAACCCTTTCTTGGTGTTGTGCCTGTGGACTGTATAGCGGACTTCCTTGTCTGCTGTACCTGAACCTGTTGGTCTGCTATGACCTCCTGGTCTGTTACAGTATGACCTCCTGGTCTGCTACACTCCAATGCTCAAATTGTATATTTAACCAGGGATGCCTCCCTAGCCACCATGTACGTCACTTACACGCATGTACCTCACGAGAACTCGACTTTTCTTGTGGTTCAACCTGTAAAATTGTATACAACACACTCACTCACCACATGTACACTTTTGTTTCTATTTCTATTTCTGCGCAGAAATTTCTCTTTAGACCAGATGTGTTACAAATTAGGAGAAGGATCTATTAATTTAAATTTGGAATTAAAAATTTTTTTTTTTTTGCGCGATTTATCGCCTGGCGTTATTTACCGCGTGGCGCTACTTATCGCGTTGAGAGGAGCGAAAAAAACTTGTGATTTGAGTTACGTGGGCGTACCCGTACGCTCCGTTGCGTAATATACGCTGCGTGCGTCGGCCCTTGGATTGCGTACGCAAGTCTCAGTCTTTTGTTAGAGACACGTGTACGCAAAGCAAAGATCCACCGTAACACAATTTATACGTTTATCAACTATAGAACTGGCAAACAGGAGAGTGACATACGAAAATACACCAATGAAAAGGAAATGCAGATATATATGTGTGCGTGCGTGTGTACGCAAGACAGAAAAATAAACAGTTTTAAAAAGACACTATTGTTTTGTTCTTACCTCCGGTTCCCGGATTCCTTCAGCACCCTTTACTAAGAGAAGCAGACGCTTATCCAAACAGCACTACGAGGAATATGATCTCCCGCCCTTTGCTGCTGGATAATGTCTGCTGAAATTACCTAGTGCAGATATGTGAAGGACAGGGCGAGCCCCCAATTGATAAAGCTAAATATTTATCGTATATAATACCCTTTATGAGGTCTAAGAACACTGTGCGCTATTTATGTATGAAGTACCGTAAGGGTACGCTAGTTGCGTAACAATCGCTTTGCCGTGATCGAGACGCTCAAGCGTCACGTTCACTCACGGCCAAGAGATCACAGGCAGGCACGTTATTGGCTGTTAACTAAAGTAATGATTCGCTATAGCGTAGCGAACGCTCGGGACCACGAGGAGATCACCAGCGGAGCTGACGCTCACTATATTAAACCTTTGTATCTAAACCATAAACAGTGTATTGTGCAGTAAAACCTTAGTGTAATGTTAGAGAGTAAATGCAACACCGTATAACCTTATTACCTTAAAAGCTGTTTGAGCGTCACCGACGCTCTGAGAATACTTAATACTATAAGAAACACACAGATACCGTGCTCAGGGTCCAACGCCTAAAATATATATTATGAATGCTATACTTGCAAAAGAGTTAAACACAATACAAGTCATACACTACAATATAACATAGACTACCTAACCAGATAACTACACAGGAAATACAATACAATACAATACAATTTAAGGGAAAATGAGTGAGAAAGAGAAGGAGAGAGAGAGAGAGAAATTGAGAGAGATTGGCCCACAATAACAAGAAGATCAATATAGTTGCGGAGAAACACTTACGCACAAGGGGAAACGATCGCATGCGCCTCGATATCCAGCTCCCGATTATCAGCAATGAGAACCGTTGAAGAGAGTGAACTGGATATGGTCGGCCTGCCTATTTATGCCCCACACACAATGCAATTCAATGGTCCCTACAATCTTATTGTTCATTGGACACAGGAATTCGGCTTCGCATTATAACAAAAGGTCATAGGTTGATTCATACAGGTGGGCTGTGACTATTTCCAACAGCTCAGGTGGGAGGGAAACTGGGTTTCCCGCCGCATGGGTAATAAAGTGCAAATAAAGTAAATGTTCATAAACTTCTTATGTCCATAACTATTCGCACGAGCGATTGATCTGCTTCAAACCAACACCGGAATATTTCTAATTAAATATTCTTCCGATGGATACTAAACACCACTGTATTACTCCTGTCTGACCCTTCGTATCAAACAAAGAGGGATTTCTCTGTTCATGAACATTCTATATTAACCAAACTTGCAGAATCTATCAAAGGGACCATGATCTACAAAATACATTATATAGTGAAAATATGTAATGATTGAGTCGCACGCTACGATCGCATAAACTCTACCGTAAATACGCATACCATGCGCCTGCGGGTGCCCGCGACTGTGAGTATGCGCACGTACGGGAGAGCGTACGCATGCGCAGCACGTGTCACGATCCGGGTATCTGGACGCCATTTCTTACCCATCAGATGCCTCCTAAGGCTGGCTCAGCGCTCCAGGACCGGATCCCATCTGTTATCCTGATGTGTACATTCCTGTATCCTCTCCTGTCACTCTGGGACGCTGTCACAGTAAACGCCATATTACACCTGGCATGGCGTCTCCCGCGGCCTCCGCCGCCGTCCCTGAACTTCTGCATGCAGAGTGTCTGAGTGGCGATTACGTCAGCCGCGGCCTCCGCTGTGTCCGCGTGGTTGGATGTGCATCTGTCAGCCTGGCGCCTCCTGTCTCCGGCGCCGCCATTACTGTTTTCATTACCACATGGATTACAAACCAAACTTCCCTCCAAGTGTCTGCATGGGCGCAGCCATCTTGGATTCTGTCAGCTGATCATTTCCACCAATCTGTTCTCAGTATTGATAATCTGCATAATTGCCTAGCCAATCCCTTCCTTGCTGCAGGTATAAATACACTGTGCCTGAGCAAGGAAGGCGTCAGTGCTTTGGTTGTCAAACCTAGTTCCTGTTTGTCTCTCTCCTGTTATTGTCTTCCAGGTTCCAGCTCCTGTCTCAAGACTTCCACCATAGAGACCCGCACCAGCATTCCACCTGCGGTGTAGCCTGACTCTCCAATCCATTGTGGATTCATCTGTTTCCAGCTACAACATTACCTGCTTCCAGCTCAGCTTCCAGCAGAGTACAGCTTCCCTTAAAGGGCCGGTGTCCTTTCTACACTTTACCACTCTCCACCGGTATTATTATTTCTCCGCTCTCAAGTTCTACATTTCAGTTCATATTTCATCGCTCCCAAGTTCATTTATTATGTAACTGGTTCCAGCCAGTATCCACTCCGTGCTAACAACAGTCTGGTTCCAGCCAGTATCCACAGCAGCTGTTTTATCTTCAGCAACCCAGCTTTTCCTGGAACACCAGCTGGCACAATCCTGGGTTATCTCCATTGCTACAGTCGGGCCTGGTAAGGACTTTCCATCTAGAAGATCATAAGAACTATCTCACACTACCAGTGCCCTGTGGCTCCTGCCATCCTGTAGTACCCAGGAACTGTATTTATTCTTTGCTGACTTTTACGTTTTCTTTTACTGCTGCTGTGTTGCGGAGTTGTCATAATAAACATCATTGACTTTTATTCAAGTTGTCGTGGTCACGCCTTCGGGCAGTTATTATTTATGTTACTTACATGTCCAGGGGTCTGATACAACCTCCCAGGTTCCGGTACATCTCAGCCCCTACAACTGAGGCTGCCTCCCGTCAGCTCAGGCCCTCAGTTGTGACAGTAAGCACTGACCTAATGAATCCAGCCGGAGACCAGGATCAAGCGGCCAGGCCGATGCAAGAACTGGCAGCCCGACTAGAACATCAGGAGGCTGCACAGGGCCACATCATCCGCTGTCTCCAGGATCTCTCTACTCGGCTGGATGGGATTCAGACAACTCTCCGTGGATCAGGCGCGTCTGGTGCGTCAACCACAGTGACTCCAGCTATAACCCCACCCACCTTACCCATTTCTGCTCCATGTCTTCATCTTCCAACGCCAGCAAAATTTGATGGATCTCCAAGATTCTGCAGGGGATTTCTCAACCAGTGTGAGATTCAGTTTGAGCTACAACCTGGCAATTTTCCCAGTGACCGTACAAAAATTGCCTACATTATTTCTCTTCTCAGTGGCTCAGCCCTTGATTGGGCATCACCGTTATGGGAGAGGTCCGACACCCTGCTATCTTCCTACACTGCCTTCGTGTCAACATTCAGGCGCATCTTCGACGAGCCAGGCCGGGTAACCTCAGCTTCATCCGAGATTCTCCGTTTACGCCAGGGGTCACGTACTGTAGGACAATATCTGATACAGTTCCAGATCCTGGCGTCCGAACTGGCATGGAACGACGAGGCCCTGTATGCTGCATTCTGGCATGGCTTATCTGAGCGTATTAAAGATGAGTTAGCTACCAGAGACTTACCTTCTAAGTTAGATGAGCTAATCTCACTCTGCACGAAAGTTGATTTACGTTTCAGAGAGAGAGCAACTGAGCGTGGAAGATCATCTGCTCCAAAATCTTCTGCTCCTCCTCCTCGTCAACTGTCACCATCTCAAGATGAGCCCATGCAACTTGGCCGTTCCCGTTTAACTCCTGCTGAGCGCCGAAGACGTCTCTCCGAGTTTCTCTGTCTCTATTGTGCAGCTCCGTCTCACACCATTAATGCCTGTCCCAAACGTCCGGGAAACTCCAAATCCTAGCTCGCCAAGGAGAGGGCCGGCTAGGAGTAATGATCTCCTCTCCATCTTCTCAAGATTGTAATCTCCCAGTCTCGCTTCAAGTTGCTCAACGTTATCGGAACGTCATTGCCCTCCTTGATTCCGGAGCAGCTGGGAACTTTATTACCGAAGCCTATGTTAAACGGTGGTCCCTACCCACCGAGACACTTCCTTCGTCCATTTCTTTAACTGCCGTGGATGGCAGCAAAATTTTTGATGCAGTTATTTCTTTAAGGACTCTACCAGTTCGTCTGAGAGTGGGAGTTCTTCATTCCGAACTTATTTCTTTTTTAGTGATTCCAAGAGCCACACATCCTGTGGTCCTGGGCCTTCCATGGCTCCGTCTTCACAATCCTACAATTGATTGGACGACTACGCAAATCCTGGCATGGGGTTCCTCCTGTGCAGAGACATGTTTGTTTAAAGTATTGCCTGTCTGTTCTTCCTCCCCCAGGTCGTCTGATGTTCCACCTCCTCCATATCAAGATTTCACGGATGTGTTCAGTAAAGCTTCTGCTGATATCCTTCCTCCTCATAGAGAATGGGACTGTCCGATTGATCTCGTTCCAGGGAAGGTTCCACCTCGAGGCCGAACTTATCCATTGTCTCTGCCTGAGACGCATTCTATGGAGGAATATATTAAAGAGAACCTAGCAAAGGGGTTCATTCGACCTTCTTCTCCAGCCGGCGCAGGCTTCTTTTTTGTGAAAAAGAAAGATGGTGGTCTGCGGCCGTGCATCGACTACAGAGGTTTGAACGACATTACCATCAAGAACCGTTATCCTTTACCCCTGATTACTGAGCTCTTTGACAGAGTTAGCGGAGCTACCATCTTTACAAAGCTGGACTTGCGAGGTGCATACAATCTCATCCGGATCCGTGAGGGTGACGAGTGGAAGACCGCATTTAACACCCGTGACGGACATTATGAGTACCTCGTCATGCCCTTCGGATTGAGCAATGCTCCAGCTGTCTTCCAGCATTTCGTCAATGAGATCTTCAGAGACATTCTATACCGTCATGTCGTGGTCTATCTAGATGATATCCTCATTTTTGCCAACAATTTAGAGGAACATCGTTTTTGGGTAAAGGAGGTTCTGTCCCGTCTCCGTGTCAATCATCTCTATTGCAAATTAGAGAAATGCGTCTTTGAAGTCAAGTCCATTCCGTTTCTAGGGTACATTGTGTCCGGTTCCGGACTAGAGATGGATCCTGAGAAACTACAAGCAATTCAGAATTGGCCGGTACCCTTAACCCTCAAAGGGGTCCAGAGGTTCTTAGGGTTCGCCAATTATTACCGAAAGTTTATACGAGACTTTTCCACCATTGTGGCGCCTATTACTGCTTTCACCAAGAAGGGTGCTAACCCGTCCAAGTGGTCTGAAGAAGCCATGCAAGCTTTTCATCTTTTAAAACAGAGGTTCATCTCTGCGCCTGTCCTGAAACAGCCTGACATCGACTCTCCTTTCATCCTAGAGGTGGATGCCTCCTCCGTTGGAGTAGGAGCGGTGTTATCTCAGAGGGCTAAAGATGGCCATTTACATCCTTGCAGTTTCTTCTCACGGAAGTTCTCCCCAGCGGAGCGCAACTATGCCATTGGCGACCAGGAGTTGCTAGCCATCAAGCTCGCTCTAGAGGAGTGGAGATATCTGTTGGAGGGAGCTTCTCATTCAATCACCATCCTTACAGACCACAAGAACCTTCTATATTTGAAAGGCGCACAATGTCTCAACCCTCGTCAGGCCAGATGGGCACTTTTCTTTTCCAGGTTCGACTTTAAACTCCAGTTCTGTCCGGGCTCTCAGAATCGCAAGGCCGATGCCCTTTCCCGCTCATGGGAGCAAGAAAATGAGTCAGAGTCTTCAGACAAGCATCCTATTATAAGTCCGTTGGCATTCTCCACGGTAGGGATGGACTCTACGCCCCCATCAGGGAAAAGTTTTGTGAAGCCGACGCTAAGGAAGAAGCTCATGCATTGGGCCCATGCTTCCCGTTTTGCCGGACATACAGGTATCCAAAAAACCCTGGAGTTTATCTCTAGGTCCTATTGGTGGCCAACTCTGAAAAAGGACGTCTTGGAGTTTATTGCATCTTGCCCAAAGTGTGCCCAACATAAAGTATCCCGCCAGTCGCCTGCGGGGCAACTGGTTCCACTATCCGTTCCCCGTCGACCATGGACCCACTTGTCGATGGATTTCATTACAGACTTACCCATGTGCAACAAGTTCAATACCATCTGGGTGGTAGTTGACCGGTTCACCAAGATGGCACACTTCATTCCTCTCACCGGTCTTCCGTCAGCTTCCAAGTTGGCTCAAGTATTCATACAAGAGATCTTCCGACTCCACGGTCTTCCTGAAGAAATTATCTCTGATCGAGGAGTTCAATTCACAGCCAAATTCTGGCGAAGTTTATGTCAAGTCCTCCAAGTCAAGCTAAAGTTTTCCACGGCTTACCATCCTCAGACCAATGGTCAAACCGAGAGGGTGAATCAGGACTTGGAGGCCTTCCTCCGCATCTATGTGTCCTCCTCTCAAGATGACTGGGTTCAATTACTTCCCTGGGCCGAGTTCTGTCATAACAACCAGTATCATTCTTCATCTGCTTCAACACCATTCTTCACTAACTTTGGATTCCACCCTAAAGTCCCTGAGTTCCAACCGCTTCCAGCAACTTCTGTTCCCGCAGTGGATATCACCTTGCATCAGTTTGCCAATATCTGGAAGAGCGTACGATCAGCTCTGCTCAAGGCATCGTTCAGGTACAAGAAGTTTGCGGATAAGAAGCGTCGAGCAGTTCCTGCTCTCAAGGTGGGTGATCGGGTATGGTTATCCACGAAGAATTTGAGGTTAAGAGTTCCCAGTATGAAGTTTGCACCTCGCTATATCGGTCCTTTCAAGATTGAACAAGTCATCAATCCTGTTGCTTACAAACTCCAGTTGCCTCTCTTCTTAAAAATACCCAGGACATTCCATGTTACCCTGTTGAAACCGCTGATCTTGAATCGGTTTCATTCCTCACTTCCTCCAACTCCGAAAGTCCAAACTCAACGAGGCGTTGAGTATGAAGTGGCCAAGATCCTGGACTCACGTCACCGTTACGGTCAACTACAATATCTTATTGACTGGAAGGGTTATGGTCCTGAGGAACGTTCATGGACCAATGCTTCTGATGTCCATGCTCCTGCCTTGGTCCGGAGATTCCATTCCAAGTTTCCTCAAAAGCCAAAGAAGTGTCCTGGGGCCACTCCTAAAGGGGGGGGTGCTGTCACGATCCGGGTATCTGGACGCCATTTCTTACCCATCAGATGCCTCCTAAGGCTGGCTCAGCGCTCCAGGACCGGATCCCATCTGTTATCCTGATGTGTACATTCCTGTATCCTCTCCTGTCACTCTGGGACGCTGTCACAGTAAACGCCATATTACATCTGGCATGGCGTCTCCCGCGGCCTCCGCCGCCGTCCCTGAACTTCTGCATGCAGAGTGTCTGAGTGGCGATTACGTCAGCCGCTGCCTCCGCTGTGTCCGCGTGGTTGGATGTGCATCTGTCAGCCTGGCGCCTCCTGTCTCCGGTGGCCGGCGCCGCCATTACTGTTTTCATTACCACATGGATTACAAACCAAACTTCCCTCCAAGTGTCTGCATGGGCGCAGCCATCTTGGATTCTGTCAGCTGATCATTTCCACCAATCTGTTCTCAGTATTGATAATCTGCATAATTGCCTAGCCAATCCCTTCCTTGCTGCAGGTATAAATACACTGTGCCTGAGCAAGGAAGGCGTCAGTGCTTTGGTTGTCAAACCTAGTTCCTGTTTGTCTCTCTCCTGTGATTGTCTTCCAGGTTCCAGCTCCTGTCTCAAGACTTCCACCATAGAGACCCGCACCAGCATTCCACCTGCGGTGTAGCCTGACTCTCCAATCCATTGTGGATTCATCTGTTTCCAGCTACAACATTACCTGCTTCCAGCTCAGCTTCCAGCAGAGTACAGCTTCCCTTAAAGGGCCGGTGTCCTTTCTACACTTTACCACTCTCCACCGGTATTATTATTTCTCCGCTCTCAAGTTCTACATTTCAGTTCATATTTCATCGCTCCCAAGTTCATTTATTATTTAACTGGTTCCAGCCAGTATCCACTCCGTGCTAACAACAGTCTGGTTCCAGCCAGTATCCACAGCAGCTGTTTTATCTTCAGCAACCCAGCTTTTCCTGGAACACCAGCTGGCACAATCCTGGGTTATCTCCATTGCTACAGTCGGGCCTGGTAAGGACTTTCCATCTAGAAGATCATAAGAACTATCTCACACTACCAGTGCCCTGTGGCTCCTGCCATCCTGTAGTACCCAGGAACTGTATTTATTCTTTGCTGACTTTTACGTTTTCTTTTACTGCTGCTGTGTTGCGGAGTTGTCATAATAAACATCATTGACTTTTATCCAAGTTGTCGTGGTCACGCCTTCGGGCAGTTATTATTTATGTTACTTACATGTCCAGGGGTCTGATACAACCTCCCAGGTTCCGGTACATCTCAGCCCCTACAACTGAGGCTGCCTCCCGTCAGCTCAGGCCCTCAGTTGTGACAGCACGGACCTGTGTGAGGTGCAAATATGGTAGTGTGCATAGAGATATTTTTCTGACTTTGACACCTTATACACATAATGACACACATAGTGCCCCTTACACATATGTTGCACATTATTAATGCATTTTTACATGACACACATAATGCTCCTTACTCATATTCCGAACACTACTGCACAATCAACCCACTCACATGCACACAGCACTCACACTGCCACTAACACTGTGACCTCTGCCTCTGCTTGGATACAGATGTGTCCTCATAAATCTTGCCTCAATGCGAACGTTGGGGCACCTTTTTTTTATTAAAATGCATCTTATTTGCATTGCTATGTTGTTAGGATGCACACGCAGCTTCTGCTGATTAAAATGATATGCAGCACGCCTATATACTGTGTGAGACTGTGGCTGTATCTGCATATGAAATGCTACACACAGAATATAGGCATGCCGCATATCATTTTAATCAGCAGAAGTTGCTGATGCCCCTAGGCATATCAAATGCCCTAGGCAATTGCCTAGTTTGCCTATGCCTATGGCCGGCTCTGCCCTTTGGAGAGACAGAGAGAGAGTATGCCAGCACATACCCCAGCGCTATATAACCCAGGAATAGCACAGTAACTTAATGTTTGCACAGTAGCGCTGCTGTATGTAATTTGCGCCAAATTATGTGCCCCCCCCCTCTCTTTTCAACCCTCTTGTCTACCGTGGTATAAGCAGGGGAGAGTCCGGGGAGCTTCCTCTCAGCGGTGCTGTGGAGAAAAAATGGCGCTGGTGAGTGCTGAGGGAGAAGCCCCGCCCCCTCGGCGGCGGGCTTCTGTCCCGCTTAAACTGTACAATTGGCGGGGGCTCATACATATATACAGTGCCCAGCTGTATATATGTTATATTTCTGCCAAAAACAGGTTTATATTGCAGCCCAGGGCGCCCCCCCTGCGCCCTGCACCCTTACAGTGACCGGAGTATGTGAGGTGTATGGGAGCAATGGCGCACAGCTGCAGTGCTGTGCGTTACCTCAATGAAGATCATGAAGTCCTCTGCCGCCTCTGAAGTCTTCTTTTCTTCTCATACTCACCCGGCTTCTATCTTCCGGCTCTGCGAGGGGGACGGCGGCGCGGCTCTGGGACGGACGGCGAGGGTGAGATCTTGCGTACCAATCCCTTTGGAGCTAATCCCTTTGGAGCTAATGGTGTCCAGTAGCTTAAGAAGCAGGACCTTGCAACTCGGAGAGTAGGGCTGCTTCTCTCCCCTCAGTCCCTCGATGCAGGGAGTCTGTTGCCAGCAGTGCTCCCTGAAAATTAAAAACCTAACAAAATACTTTCTGTCAGAAAGCTCAGGAGAGCTCCTGAAAAGCACCCAGTCTCCACTGGGCACAGTATCAAACTGAGGTATGGAGGAGGGGCATAGAGGGAGGAGCCAGTGCACACCCAGAACTAAAGTCTTTCTTAAAGTGCCCATGTCTCCTGCGGAGCCGTCTATCCCCATGGTCCTTACGGAGTCCCCAGCATCCTCTAGGACGTTATTAAAATCCTATTTTCTCTACCTACCGGTAAATCCTTTTCTCTTAGTCCGTAGAGGATGCTGGGCACCCGTCCCAGTGCGTACTGTGTCTGCAGTTATTAAATGGCCATTAACTCCAGAACATTTATGTGGAGACAACTTTCCCGACTTGACCATCTTCCTTGGACGTTTTCCCCCTGTGTGACTGCTCCCCAGCATCGGAGGGTTGCATCCATGGTCCCTAGGATCCAGTCCTGAATCCCGAACCTTCGCCCCTCTAGGAGGTGAGAACTGTGCAGCCACCAATGGAGTGAGATTCTGGTCTTGGAAGACAGGATTATCCTCCGGTGCGTGTGTAGGTGGGATCCGGACCACTTGTCCAACAGGTCCAACTGAAAAACTCTGGCATGGAACCAGCCAAACTGAATGGGCTCGTAGGCCGCAACCATCTTACCCAGCAACCAAATGCATTGATGGATTAACACTTGCTGGTTTCAGAATTTGTTTGACCAGACTCTGGATCTCCAGAGCCTTTCCACTGGAAGAAAACCTCTTCTGTGTCCAGTATCACTCCCAAAAACAACAACCGCGTCATTGGGACCAACTGCGATTTTGGCAAGTTTAGGAGCCAACTATGTTGTTGAAGAACTGTCAGGGAGAGTGCAATGTTTTGCACTAACTGGTCCCTGGATTTCGCCTTTATCAAAAGATCATCCAAGTACGGGATAATTGTTACTCCTTGCTTGCGATCACCCTGGTGAAAATCCTCGGAGCCGTGGACAGACCAAACGGCAATGTCTGAAATTGGTAATGACAATACTGAATTGCAAACCTCAGGTAGCTTGATGCAGAGGCTAAATGGGAACATGTAAGTAGGCATCCTTTATGTCTACCAAAACCATGAAATCTCCTTCCTCTGGACTGGAGATCACTGCACTGAGAGATTCCATCTTGAAATTTAATTTCCTTAGGTAGAAATTGAGGGATTTCAGATTTCAGATTGGTCTGACTGAGCTGTCCGGCTTAGGGACCACGAAGAGGCTTGAATAAAAACCTTCTCCCTGCTGACTAAAGCCGATTTGAACAATCGGTGAGGGGGAACGTCTTGAAACCCCAGTTTGTACCCTTGGGACACTATTTGTAAAACACACGAGTCCATGTCCGAATGAATCCAGAACTGACTGAAGAGTTTTAGACGTGCCCCCACTGGTGCGGGCTCCTGCAAGAGAGCCCCAGCGTCATGCGGTGGATTTGGCAGAAGCAGAGGATGATCTCTGCTCCTGCGATCTTGAAGAGGATGCAGACCTCTTCCCTCTTCTCCTTCCTCTACCTGCAAAGAAAGGGGAATCTTAACTTCTTGCATATCTATTGGGCCGAAATGACTGCATCAGATAATGATGCGTCTTCATCCGTTGGGAGGGAACATAGGGCAAGAAGGTTGACTTACCTGCGGGAGCTGCCGAGATCAAATTAACTAGGCAGTCACCAAACAACGCTTCACCTTCATAGGGAAGAGACTCCCTTTCTTCTTGGAGTCAGCATCAGCATTCTCTTGGTGAATCCACAATGCCCTCCTATCCGAGACTGCCATGAAATTGGCCCGTGAACTCAAGAGTCCTATATCCCTTGCAATCTCACGTAAGTATGCTGCAGTGTCCTTGATATGATACAACGTAAGGAGTATCCCATCTCTCCAAGGTATCTTTATCGGATGACAAGGTATTCGACCAATTCTTGAATACTACTACTCACCCATGCACATGTAATGGCAGGTCTAAGTAATGTACCCTTGGTTACATAACTAGAAATAATGTAGCTTCCTGCATACGATCCGCTGGATTTGTGACAGGGCCCCGTGCAGAACAGGGGGTGACTCCCACTTTATTCTGTCCGCGGCGGGAAATGAATAAACAACCAGAATCCTTTTGGGGATTTGAAACCATCTTGTCGAGCTGGCCCAGACTTTCTCAAACAGAGATGGAGGAACGTTACATCAGCTTTCATTATATATCTATATTTACACATACATATAGACCCCTTTGTCAGGAACAGCAGGGTCTTCAGTGATTTTAATATGTCCTTAATATCCACAATCATGTACTGAATGCTCCTTGCCAATATTGGATCTAATCAGGAAACATTATGGTCGACATAGGAATCAGTATCCGTGTCAGTATCAGTGTGTAGTAACTGGGCAAAATAACATTTTTGCGACCCCGCGGGGCCTGAGGGAAAAGAAACATAGCCATGAACATCACATCTATTCTCTACGTCTGTGTCTGGGACACAGATTTATCCAACCTTACTCTGATATTACTGAAACTTTTACCCAGTCAGTTATTGGTGGTGCCAACAGGGCCACCATCATATGTCTGCATTCCTAATATAGTTTCCTCTTGGGAAAAACATTCAGCCACCGACATGTTGACACACATGTACCAAGTACCCACAGACACATCGGCTTATGGGGGACAGACCGTCAGTAAATCTGTCAGAGGGACACAGAGGATTTTTCAGCTCACAATCCAGCGCCAAAAGTACACAGTCTGGGAAATAATAAACTCTATAGTGATAGACTTGTAATGCTCTAAAGATGTTCTGGTGAGGTGAGGAAGAAGCCCCGCTACTGTAATGGCGCGTATCTGTCCGGCTCAGAAATAATTAATTACGCTAGCGGGGTAAGGACAGTGCCCAGGCACTAATGTCCACTTTTTCCAGCCTTTTGTGAGGAATTTATGCTGCCCAGGGTGCCCCCCCCCTGTGCCCTGCACCCTGCAGTGCCTGTGTTTGTGTGGGAGCATGGCGCGCAGCGTTCCGCTCGCTGCTCGGTACCTCAGAATGCCATCACTGGAGAAGAAGTCTTCTGTACTTCTGCTACTCACCTGTCTTCTGGCTCTGTAAGGGGGTGACGGCAGGCTGCGGGAGTGTGCATCTAGGCGTACCCAGCGATCAGCACCCTCAGGAGCTAATGGTGTCCTGTCAGCCTGAAGCAGAGCCATTGAACTCACTAGAAGTTGGTCATACTTCTCTCCCCTAAGTCCCACGAAGCAGGGAGACTGTTGCCAGCAGCCTCCCTGAAAATAAAAAAAACTAACAAGTCTTTTCAGAGAAACTCAGTAGAGCTCCCCTGTAGTGCATCCAGTATCACTGCGCACAATACTAAAACTGGAGTCTGGAGAAGGGGCATAGAGGGAGGAGACAGTTCACACCCTTTGAAAGTCTTAAAGTGCCCATGTCTCCTGCAGATCCCGTCTATACCCCATGGTTCTTAATGTGACCCCAGCATCATCTAGGACGTATGAGAAAACAAATAACGCACACATGAGGAGGAGAGAACTAAGGAAGCTATAAGGAGAAGAGGGGAGGGGGGGTTGAAAGGTAAGGTAGTAGTAAAGGCATATTGGATAAACTACAACCTTATACATATTCATTAATGTACCAGTAGTTTGAAGTAGAAGAGCTCTAACAGAAACCACAAAGCTTATCTAAAGCCACACCACACTGGATATGCCCAATCTCATTTGATTTTTGAAGCAAAGCAGTATTGGACTTTGTTAATACATGGATGGGAGACTGCTTGGTAGTATCAGATTCTTTAGGTGTTTTTAAACTACCAACACCATTTTCTTGGTACATTTAATTTTTACATGTATTCTTTTATGTACCAGAAGTTAGAAGTAGAAGAGCTGTAATAAAAACCACCAGCTCATCTACAGCCACAGCACACTGGATTTGCCCAATCTCTCCTGATCATGGAAGCTGAGCAGTGTTGGTCCTGGTTTTAGTACTTGGATGGGAGACCACCAGGAAATACCAGGAGCTGTGTGTATTTTTACAATACTAACACCGTTCTCTTGATGCATTCCATTTTGAAACATTGGGGCAGATCTATTAAGCCTGGTGAACTGATAAAGTGCAAGGTGATAAAGTACCAGCCAGTCAGCTCCTAACTGTCATTTTTCAAACCCAGCCTGTGACATGGCAATTAGGAGCTGATTGGCTGGTACTTTATCACCATGCAAATTAGCATTTCACCAGGTTTAATAAATCGTCCGCTTACTCATTTATGTACGAGTAGTTAGAAGTAGAAGAACTCTAACAGAAACCACTAAGCTCATCTACAGCCACACCACACTGTATATGCCCAATATCACCTGATTTTAGGCCTGGTTTGTTCTTGGATGTGAGACCACCTGGGAATACCAGGTGCTGTAGGTAGTTTTATACTACCAACACCGTTCTCTTGATGCATTCTATTTTGAAACTTATACATTGATGTACCAGTAGTTAGAAGTAGAAGTTAGAAACAGCAAAAATCATCTACAGCCGCATCACACTGGATATGTCCAATCTCATCTGATGTTGGAAGCTAAGCAGTGTTGTGCCTGGTTAGTTTTTGGATTTCAGGTCCTGCCTTCTGGTTTGGCCACGGCACCTCGGAAATTCACCAAGGTCATGGCCGTGATGACGACCCTTCACCATCGGTGGACCAGGGAGGAATCTCTCCTCCCGATAAACATTCTGGAATTGCAGGCAGTGTTCAATTAATTGACACTGGCCCTGCCTCTAGTACAGAACAGGCCTGTTCAAGTACAATCGGACAACGCCACCACGGTAGTGTACACAAATCATCAAGGCGGCACTCGAAATTGCATAGCAAAGCTGGAAGTATCAAAAATCCTCAGTTGGGTAGAACGTCATCTACCAGCAATATCGGCAGTGTTCATTCCCGGAGTCCTCAACTGGGAAGCGGATTTCCTCAGTCGTCTGGACGTTCACGCTGGAGAGTGGAGAGGCCGCAGCAGAAATGTCTGCACTGGTGTCAGTAGGTGACTGAGGCAGGGATGACTGGGAGATAGTGGGTGACTGAAGCATGTATGAGTGGGAGATAGTGGGTGACTGAGGCCGGGGTGACTGGGAGATAGTCAGTGACTAAGGCAGGGGTGATAGGGATATAGTGGATGACTGTGGCAGGGGTGACAGGGACAGTAGGAGACTGAGGCAGGGGTGACAGGGATAGTGGGTGACTGAGGCAGGGGTGATAGGGTGACAGTGGGTGACTGAGGCAGGGGTGACAGGGATAGTGGGTGACTGAGGCAGGGGTGATATGGAGATAGTGGTTGACTGAGGCAGGGGTGACAGAGATAGTGGGTGACTAAAGCAGGGGTGACTGGTATAGTGGGTGACTGAGGCAGGGGTCGCAGGTATAGTGGTTAACTGAGGCAGCGGTGACTGGGAGATAGTGGGTAACTGGGGCAGGGGTGACAGGGAAAGTGTGTGACTCAGGCAGGGGTGATAGGGAGATAGTGGGCAGCAGATCACTGCCTTGCTGACAGCAGCACATCCCTGCCTCATTGACAGCAGCACATACCTGCCTTACTGACAGCAGCAGATCACTGCCTCACTGACAGCAGCAGATCACTGCTTCACTGACAGCAGCAGATCCCTGCCTCACTGGCAGCAGCAGATCCCTGCCTCACTGGCAGCAGCAGATCCCTGCCTTACTGACAGCTGTATATAGGGCCTAATTCAGACCTGATCTCTGCTGTGCATATTCACACAACAGGAGATCAGGTCTGAAGTGTGTGTGTGTGTGTGCTGGTGCCGCAGTGCACCGGCACATGCCAGAGATGCGATCAGCATCTCTGCCCAGTGAGCGCCTCTGCCAACACATACTTATCTTGCATATGAGATCTCTTGATCATAAAGATAGTTCTCACAGGGTGAGGTTCATCCATTACATTTTAAAGTAGGAAGGTACAAATTACATATTCAAATTACATATATGTGCTGGATTCAAATGTTTTCCCCCCTTCCTTTCTCAATTGTGCCCATCAGCAGCTATTCTAATGTTGCTGCCAATGGGTGTGACACATTCATTTCTTCTGTGGGGTACACTGGACTCCACAAGGATTCACATTGGGGTGTAGAGTAGGATCTTGATCTGAGGCACCAACAGGCTCAAAGCTTTTGACTGTTCCCAAGATGCTCAGCGCCCCCTCCTCTATAACCTCGCTTCCATGAACAGGGAGCTCAGTTTGTAGTTGGTGCCTTCAGTAGCAGGCCACTTAACAGGGGGCTGCCTCAGGCAGCCTATTCTTAGCTATTAATTTTGACAAGAAAAGAAGAACTTTTTTTATAAGAATCTACAAGGGCTGCAGCAGGCTAGGTCTAATAGACATCTTTACTGCAGCTCCATCACTCCCAGCGGCGCAGTATACTCCCGTGCCCTGGTTGCTGGGTCACTGCAGCGGAGGCTCCGGTTTCTTCCTAAGGTCAGTCACACACACACCGCCCTCCGGGATCACGAGGCTGCTGATGAAAGGGAGGTAAGGGGCTTCTGTGCCCACACTATACCGAGATCCAGCGTGGCTGTAGGGGGCGGGCCGTGTGCGCACTGGCGTGGACACTGATTACTGGGCAGCTGCTCCACTAGCCACCAGGGACAGTTAAGGAGCACAGCTCTGGGGGTTTTTCTCCTATATTAACCCCATTTTGTACTACCTGCAGTGCATTGTGATAGGTAATAGAGCCTGATTCAGGTTGGATTGTAATCGCAATAAGCAATCCAACTGCAAAAATTGCTAAGAGCATACGCATGCGCCTGCATTTTCTGTGGCACCCCGCAGATAATGCGATCACCTCTGACTGTCAATCGGTGCGGGGGGGGGGGGTCAGCAACAATCCATTTCAAAGTCGGAGATGGAGCGGTGCAGGGGCAGGGCTACAAAATGGGGTCGGCAACGGAGAAACAGGAGGCGTGGTCAGAGCGGCTGCATGACATCACATGCAGCCGCTGCGATCACAAAAATGGTGGCGGCTTCCTGCGCACACGTACAGTCTGCACCAACAGGAGGCTAACCCATTTTTTATGATCACGCTGAACTGCACTGAGACTGCAATTTCAGCGTGGTCAAGAAGGGAGGCGGCATGCTGGGTGGCCATGCCCTGTGATGGGTGGCCCCAGCATGCGAACCAAAGGATTGCAAATTCTGTTACTTAGCAGAATTTGCAATCCTTACTGAATTAGGCCCATTGATTACAAAATTGTAAACAATATTTGAAGTTTTTCTTCAGGGACTAACACAAAAGATGCTTGGGGCTACTAACACATGGGTAAGCCACGTAAAGCTTCCCATGGGTCAGTGGCATCACAACAGGGTTGCGGCACACACCCGAGTGTCACCCGCCAAGGGGGGTGACACCAAAGTGCCGGCTCTTCTTCAGTGACAGAATATGGGTGTTTCACTGTGACATTACGTGCAACACCCAGTTTCTGTCACTGTGCAGGAGCCAGCACCACTCACACACTAGTCCCCGGGTGCAGCCCCCAACCCCCGGGATACCCGGAGCAACAAAATGGTGATTCAGGCCACGCCCCTACCTATGAGACCATGCCTCCTTTTTACCATTGCGCTGCTTATCTGCGCGCACTGCATTACAATCTACTTCGCCACCTCTCTGGGTGTCACCAGTGATAGTGACACCTCTGCCATGCTTGTAGCAGCTGGTCCTAAGATCTACGCCTCCAGCCCTGAGTGTTTGCCCATGTGACTTGTTGATCATCATAGCGAAGCAGATGCTTACAGAAAACTGCAGGGGCTTAGATTGAAAAGAAAAACATTGATGAACCCATCATTTCAGCGACAGGGTCTGCCACACGACTGACTGAAATGACTGGTTGGTTTGTGCCCCCACCAAAAAAGAATCAATCAATCAATCTCTCCTTGCACAAACTGGCTCTACAGAGGCAAGATGTCCACCTCATCATCCTCTGATTCCTCACCCCTTTCACTGTGTACATCCCCCTCCTCACAGATTATTAATTCGTCCCCACTGGAATCCACCATCTCAGATCCCTGTGTACTTTCTGGAGGCAATTGCTGGTGAATGTCTCCACGGAGGAATTGATTATAATTCATTTTGATGATCATCATCTTCTCCACATTTTCTGGAACCTCGTACGCCGATTGCTGACAAGGTGAGCGGCTGCACTAAACACTCTTTTGGAGTACACACTGGAGGGAGGGCAACGTAGGTAGAATAAAGCCAGTTTGTGCAAGGGCCTCCAAATTGCCTCTTTTTCCTGCCAGTATACATACTGACGTGCCTACCTGGATGCAGTCACTCATATAATTCTCCACCATTCTTTCAAAGGTGACAGAATCATATGCAGTGACAGTAGACGACATGTCAGTAATCGTTGCCAGGTCCTTCAGTCCGGACCAGATGTCAGCACTCACTCCAGACTGCCCTGCATCACCGCCAGCGGGTGGGCTCGGAATTCTTAGCCTTTTCCTCGCACCCCCACTTGCGGGAGAATGTGAAGGAGGAGCTGTTGACGGGTCACGTTCTGCTTGACTTGACAATTTTCTCACCAGCAGGTCTTTGAACCTCTGCAGACTTGTGTCTGCCGGAAAGAGAGATACAATGTAGGTTTTAAATCTAGGATCGAGCACGGTGGCCAAAATGTAGTGCTCTGATTTCAACAGATTGAATCCTGGTTAAGTGAATTAAGGGCTCCATCCACAAGTCCCACATGCCTAGTGGAATCGCTCTGTTTTAGCTCCTCCTTCAATGTCTCCAGCTTCTTCTGCAAAAGCCTGATGAGGGGAATGACCTGACTCAGGCTAGCAGTGTCTGAATTGACTTCACGTGTGGCAAGTTCAAAGGGTTGCAGAACCTTGCACAACGTTGAAATCATTCTCCACTGCGCTTGAGTCAGGTGCATTCCCCCTCCTTTGCCTATTTAGTGGGCAGATGTATAGGCTTGAATGGCCTTTTGCTGCTCCTCCATCCTCTGAAGCATATAGAGGGTTGAATTCCACCTCGTTACCACCTCTTGCTTCAGATGATGGCAGGACAGGTTCAGGAATGTTTGGTGGTGCTCCAGTCTTCGACATGCGGTGGCTGAAGGCAGAAAGTGGCCCGCAATTCTTCGGGCCACCGACAGCATCTCTTGCACGCCCCTGTCGTTTTTTAAATAATTCTGCACCACCAAATTAAATGTATGTGCAAAACATGGGACGTGCTGGAATTTGCCCAGATGTAATGCACGCACAATAATGGTGGCGTTGTCCGATGTCACAAATCCCCAGGAGAGTCCAATTGGGGTAAGCCATTCTGCGATGATGTTCCTCAGTTTCCGTAAGAGGTTGTCAGCTGTGTGCCTCTTATGGAAAGCGGTGATACAAAGCGTAGCCTGCCTAGGAACGAGTTGGCAATTGCGAGATGCTGCTACTGGTGCCGCCGCTGCTGTTCTTGCTGCGGGGGGCAATACATCTACCCAGTGGGCTGTCACAGTCATATAGTCCTGAGTCTGCCCTGCTCCACTTAACCACAGACAAGTGGACATTGGGTACAACTGCATTTTTTAGGACACTGGTGACTCTTTTTCTGAGGTCTGTGTACATTTTCGGTATCGCCTGCCTAGAGAAATGGAACCTAGAGGGTATTTGGTACCGGGGACACAGTACCTTAATCAAGTCTCTAGTTGCCTGTAAATTAACGATGGATACCGGAACCACGTTTCTCACCACCCAGGCTGACAAGACCTGAGTTATCCGCTTTGCAGCAGGATGACTGCTGTGATATTTCATCTTCCTCGCAAAGGACTGTTGGACAGTCAATTGCTTACTGGAAGTAGTACAAGTGGTCTTCCGACTTCCCCTCTGGGATGACGATCGACTCCCAGCAGCAACAACAGCAGCGCCAGCAGCAGTAGGCGTTACACTCAAGGATGCATCTGAGGAATCCCAGGCAGGAGAGGACTCGTCAGACTTGCCAGTGACATGGCCTGCAGGACTATTGGCTCTCCTGTCTAAGGAGGAAATTGACACTGAGGGAGTTGGTGGTGTGGTTTGCAGGAGCTTGGTTACAAGAGGAAGGGATTTAGTGGTCAGTGGACTGCTTCCGCTGTCATCCAAAGTTTTTGAACTTGTCACTGACTTATGATGAATGCGCTGCAGGTGTCGTATAAGGGAGGATGTTCCGAGGTGGTTAACGTCCTTATCCCTACTTATTACAGCTTGACAAAGGCAACACACGGCTTGACACCTGTTGTCCGCATTTGTGTACAGGATGCATACCTTCATGTCCCCATTTATCCACCTCATCAGGCGTACCTCAGATTTGCGGTACAGGACTGTCATTGCCAATTTCAGACGTTGCTGTTTGGTCTCTCCATGGCCCTGAGAATTTTCACCAAGGTAATGGCAGAAATGATGGTGCTCCTGTGCAAGCAAGGTGTCACAATTATCCCGTACTTGGGCGATCTCATAAAAGCGAGATCAAGAGAGCAGTTGCTGAACAGCGTATCACTTTCACTGAAAGTGTTACAGCAACACGGCTGGATTCTCAATATCCCGAAGTCGCAGTTGATTCCTACTACTCGTCTGTCTTTTTTGGGCATGATTCTGGACACGGACCAGAAGAGGGTTTATCTCCTGATAGAAAAGGCCCAGGAACTCATGACTCTTGTCAGGAACCTATTGAAACCAAAACTTGTGTCAGTGCATCACTGCACTCGAGTCCTGGGAAAGATGGTGGCATCATACGAGGCCATTCCATTCGGCAGGTTCCATGCGAGGACTTTCCAATGGGACCTACTGGACAAGTGGTCCGGGTCACATTTACAGATGCATTGGTTGATCACCCTGTCCCCCACGGTCAGGGTATCACTCCTGTGGTGGCTGCAGAGTGCTCACCTTCTCGAGGGACGCAGATTCAGCATTCAGGGCTGGATCCTGGTGACCACAGACGCAAGCCTCCAAGGTTGGGGAGCAGTCACACAGGGAAGAAATTTCCAAGGTCTTTGGTCAAGTCAAGAGACTTGTCTTCACATCAACATATACAATGCCCTACGTCAAGCGGAGACCTTACTTTGCGACCAACCGGTTCTGATCCAGTCAGACAACGTCACCGCAGTGGCTCATGTAAACCGCCAAGGCGGCACAAGGAGCAGAGTGGCGATGGCACAAGCCACCAGAATTCTTCGCTGGGTGGAGAATCACGCAAGCGCACTGTCAGCAGTGTTCATTCCGGGAGTGGACAACTAGGAAGCAGACTTCCTCAGCAGACACGACCTACATCCGGGAGAGTGGGGACTTCATCAGGAAGTCTTTGCACAGATTACAAGTCGGTGGGAACTGCCACAGATAGACATGATGCCGTCCCGGATCAACAAAAAGCTACAGAGGTATTGCGCAAGGTCAAGAGACCCTCAGGCAGTAGCTGTAGACGCCCTAGTGACACCGTGGGTGTTCCGGTCGGTCTATGTATTTCCTCCTCTTCCTCTCATACCCAAGGTGTTGAGGATAATAAGACAAAGAAAAGTGAGAACAATCCTCATTGTTCCAGATTGGCCACGGAGGACCTGGTATCCGGATCTGCAGGAAATGCTCACAGAAGATCTGTGGCCTCTCCCTCTAAGACAGGACCTGTTGCATCAGGGGCCCTGTCTGTTCCAAGACTTACTGCGGCTGCGTTTGACGGCATGGCGGTTGAATGCCGGATCCTAGCATTCCGGTTGAGGTCATCCCTACGCTGATAAAGGCTAGGAAGGATGTAACGTTAAAACATTACACCGTATATGGCGAAATTATGTTTCTTGGTGTGAGGCCAGGAATGCTCCTACGGAAGAACTCCATCTGGGCCGTTTCCTTCACTTCCTACAAACTGGAGTGAATTTGGGCCTACAATTAGGCTCTATTAAGGTCCAGATTTCGGCCTTATCCATTTTCTTTCAAAAAGAATTGGCTTCTCCTCCAGAAGTTCAGACTTTTGTAAAAGGAGTGCTGCATATTCAGCCTCCTTTTGTGCCTCCGGTGGCACCTTGGGACCTTAACGTGGTGTTAAGTTTTCTAAAATCACACTGGTTTGAACCACTTAAAACAGTGGAGTTAAATTATCTCACGTGGAAGGTGGTCATGTTATTAACCTTGGCTTCGGCTAGGCGAGTGTCGGAATTAGCGGCTTTGTCACATAAAAGCCCATATTTGGTATTCCATGTGGATAGAGCGTAATTGCGGACCCGTCCTCAATTCCTACCAAAAGTGGTCTCATCTTTTCATATGAACCAACCTATTGTGGTGCCTGTGGCTACGCGTGACTTGGAGGATTCCGAGTTACTTGATGTGGTCAGGGCTTTGAAAATTTACGTGGCCAGGACGGCTAGAGTCAGGAAAACTGAAGCGCTGTTTGTCCTGTATGCAACCAACAAGATTGGTGCCCCTGCTTCAAAGCAGGCTATTGCTCGCCGGATTTGTAACACGATTCAGCAAGCGCATTCAATGGCTGGATTGCAGTTACTGAAATCGGTCAAGGCCCATTCCACGAGGAAAGTGGGCTCTTCTTGGGCGGCTGCCCGAGGGGTCTCGGCACTACAGCTGTGTCAAGCTGCTACTTGGTCGGGTTCAAACACCTTTGCAAAATACTATAAGTTTGATACCCTGGCTGAGGAGGAACTCATGTTTGCTCAATCGGTGCTGCAGAGTCATCCGCACTCTCCCGCCCGTTTTGGAGCATTGATATAATCCCCATGGTCCTTACGGAGTCCCCAGCATCCTCTAGGACGTTAGAGAAAATAAGATTTTAAACCTACCGGTAAATCTTTTTCTCGTAGTCCGTAGAGGATGCTGGGCGCCCGTCCCAAGTGCGGACTACTTCTGCAATACTTGTATATAGTTATTGCTTCAATAAGGGTTATGTTATAGTTACATCGGTCCTGCACTGATGCTATGTTGTTTTTTCATACTGATAACTGGGTAGTTTATCACAAGTTATACGGTGTGATTGGTGTGGCTGGTATGAATCTTGCCCTGGATTAACAAAATCCTTTCCTCATACTGTCAGTCTCCTCTGGGCACAGTTTCTCTAACTGTGGCATAGAGGGAGGAGCCAGTGCACACCCAGAACTAAAGTCTTTCTTAAAGTGCCCATGTCTCCTGTGGAGCCCGTCTATCCCCATGGTCCTTACGGAGTCCCCAGCATCCTCTACGGACTACGAGAAAAAGATTTACCGGTAGGTTTAAAATCTTATTTTCTACTGTATTCTTTTCTATCCTAGTTTATTACGACCAACTCTCATCCAAGGAGTTTGATATTCTACTACCTGCATGCAATTTAAATTGCTTAAATTGTTTATATGGTTGATTTGTCCTTCACAATCCATAATCTGCAACTTGGATGGTTTTGTGTCATTGAAAATCTTATAATAAAAATGTATATATATATATATATATTAAAAAAACATGTGTATCAAACCTATGTGAGGCTTACATTGATTGTTGATCTTGCACTCTCTATCAACTGTGCAAACTAGACTGCACATAAATGCCATAAAATTTATCTGAGATTTTAGTAAATAAGGCCCGTTGCTGTCCGGGTCACGCAGCCGTCACGGCCCGCCCCCATACGGTCCGGTCATGTCTGCGTTGTCCGGACTGTGCCCCCAAAATGGCGGCACAACGCCGCTGGCCCGACTCCTCCTGCCCAGTGACCGCCTATGCCTGTCAATCAGGCAGAGGCGCTCACTGGGCAGAGATGCTGATCGCATCTCTGGCATGTGCCGGTGCACTGCGGCACCAGCACACACGCACTTCAGACCTGATCTCCTGTTGTGTGAATATGCACAGCAGGGATCAGGTCTGAATTAGGCCCTATATACAGCTGTCAGTAAGGCAGGGATGTGCTGCTGCCAGTGAGGCAGGGATGTGCTGCTGGTAGTGAAGCAGTGATGTGCTGCTGTCAGCGAAGCAGTGCTGTGCTGCTGTCAGCGAGGCAGAAATGTGCTGCTGTCAGCGAGGCAGGGATGTGCTGCTGTCAGCGAGGCAGGGATGTGCTGCTGTCAGCGAGGCAGGGATGTGCTGCTGTCAGCGAGGCAGGGATGTGCTGCTGTCAGCGAGGCAGGGATGTGCTGCTGTCATTGAAGCAGGAATGTGCTGCTGTCATTGAAGCAGGAATGTGCTGCCCACTATCTCCCTGTCACCCCTGCCTGAGTCACACACTTTCCCTGTCACCGCTGCCTCAGTCAACCACTATACCTGCGATCCCTGCCTCAGTCACCCACTATACCAGTCACCCCTGCTTTAGTCACCCACTGTCACCCTATCACCCCTGCTTCAGTCACCCACTATCCCTGTCAACCCTGCCTCAGTCACCCACTATCTCCCAGTCACCCCTGCCTCAGTCAGCCACTATCCCTGTCACCCCTGCCTCAGTCTCTTACTGTCCCTGTCACCCCTGCCACAATCATCCACTATCTCCCTATCACCCGTGCCTTAGTCATTTATTATCCCTGTCACCCACTTTCTTCCCATACTTACCCAACCCCTTCCTATCACCCCTCCCTCAGTAACCCACTATCTCCCTGTCACCCACTATCTCCCAGTCACCCCGGCTTCAGTCACCCACTATCTCCCACTCATACATGCTTCAGTCACCCACTATCTCCCAGTCATCCCTGCCTCAGTCACCTACTGACACCAGTGCAGACATTTCTGCTGCAGCCTCTCCACTCTCCAGCGTGAACGTCCTGACGACTGAGGAAATCCGCTTCCCAGTTGAGGACTCCGGGAATGAACACTGCCGATATTGCTGTCAGATGACATTCTACCCAACTGAGGATTTTTGATACTTCCAGCTTTGCCATGCAGTTTCGAGTGCCGCCTAGTTTCGAGTGCCGCCTTGATGATTTGTGTACACTACCGTGGTGGCGTTGTCAGATTGTACTTGAACAGGCCTGTTCTGTACTAGAGGCAGGGCCAGTGTCAATTAATTGAACACTGCCTGCAATTCCAGAATGTATATCAGGAGGAGAGATTCCTCCCTGGTTCACCGACCCTGGAGAAAGTGTTGCTCCAACACCGTGGCCCAGCCCAAAAGACTGGCATCCATTGTCAGGAGGACACAGTTGGAGATCCAGAAGGGATGGCCCCTGCTCAACTGTTGGTCCTGTAGCCACCAGCTCAGTGTCAGACGAACCTCCGGAGTCAAGGAGATCATTTGAGACATTATCCGATGAGGCAGGCCGTCCCACTTGGAGAGGATTAACCTCTGCAGAGGGCGGTAATGAAATTGAGCGTACTCTACCATATCGAAAGCCGACACCATGAGGTCTAGTACTTGCATCGCCGTGTGTATCAACACTCTTGGGCGAGAGAGAAAGATACTGTCCTGAATTTTCAGGACTTTCTCTGGAGACAGAAACAATTGTTGGCTGTGTGTGTCCAGCAGTGCCCCTAGGTGCACCATGTTCCGAGCAGGGACCAGCGAGGACTTTTTTCAGTTGATGAGCCACCCGTGGACTTGTAGGAATTGGACCGCCAGTTCCAGATAACTGTGGAGAACCTCTTGGGAGTTCACCAGGATCAGCAAGTCGTCCAGATTTGGCAGGATCCTGATTCTCTGATGGTGAAGGGTCGTCATCACGGCCATGACCTTGGTGAATATCCGAGGTGCCGTGGCCAAACCAGAAGGCAGGACTTGAAATCCAAAAACAAACCAGGCACAACACTGCTTAGCTTCCATCATCAGATGAGATTGGACATATCCAGTGTGATGCGGCTGTAGATGATTTTTGCTGTTTCTAACTTCAACATCAATGAATAAGTTTCAAAATAGAATGCATCAAGAGAACGGTGTTGGTAGTATAAAACTACCTACAGCACCTGGTATTCCCAGGTGGTCTCACATCCAAGAACAAACCAGGCCTAAAATCAGGTGATATTGGGCATATACAGTGTGGTGTGGCTGTAGATGAGCTTAGTGGTTTCTGTTAGAGTTCTTCTACTTCTAACTACTCGTACATAAATGAATAAGCGGACGATTTATTAAACCTGGTGAAATGATAATTTGCATGGTGATAAAGTACCAGCCAATCAGCTCCTAATTGCCATGTCACAGGCTGGGTTTGAAAAATGACAGTTAGGAGCAGACTGGCTTGTACTTTATCACCTTGCACTTTATCAGTTCACTGAACTAATCTCCTCTTGCGCTATAAATAGTATGATATGGCTCAAAGTTCAATAAAAACAAATAAATAATTTCATATATTCTATATTTTTTATTACATATAAATCTATATATATATATATATACTTTACAATAAACTATTAGACCGGTCAAATAAAATCACTAACAATATATTTGCATAGCTATAGGAGGTGGATCTTAGATAAACTCTGTGCACAGAGAAATTTTCAAAAATAAAAATCAGTCCATATATTGGATTAAAAAATCAATTTACCAGCTGTAATTCGCACCCATGTAGTAGATAACATATTTATAAGTTGTTATATATTGGAATTCCTCAATATGCTGCCACTTGGCAAAGGAGATGATATTGTGCAAAATAACCGCTCCACACTGGAGCCTTACGTGTAGCTTGCACCAGTTGTTATAACACGGGAGAGTCATTGGACCCTTATACCAGCCTTATTTGCACCCCCAAAATATACCATCATCTAGCGGTAATATCCGTGGACTAAACGGAGATCGGGAGAACACAACCGTGACTGTGGTGTCTGCATATGGCACTTGGAGGCGTGGACTCATAGAGCTTGGAAGTCGGGTAATTATTCAGCACAGCAGGCGCCAGTGAAGCGCCGTTCCCGCAGCCCGAGACCGTCTCTTCTGTCATTGGACTCTCCCGTGTTATAACAACTGGTGCAAGCTACACGTAAGGCTCCAGTGTGGAGCGGTTATTTTGCACAATATCATCTCCTTTGCCAAGTGGCAGCATATTGAGGAATTCCAATATATAACAACTTATAAATATGTTATCTACTACATGGGTGCGAATTACAGCTGGTAAATTGATTTTTTAATCCAATATATGGACTGATTTTTATTTTTGAAAATTTCTCTGTGCACAGAGTTTATCTAAGATCCACCTCCTATAGCTATGCAAATATATTGTTAGTGATTTTATTTGACCGGTCTAATAGTTTATTGTAAAGTATATATATATATATATATATATATATATATATATATATATATGTAATAAAAAATATAGAATATATGAAATTATTTATTTGTTTTTATTGAACTTTGAGCCATATACTATTTATAGCGCAAGAGGAGATTAGTTCAGTGTTCCAGTGTTACCGGAGACTTTAAAGTGCCGGTTCTTTTTTACTTGATTTACCCCAAGTCAAGCTCTCTCCTGCAGCTTAAGTATACATTAATTGCAGTATTATTTGTACATAATTTTTAATACCAGTAATTTGATCACCAGAATATGGTGATGATGTATTAGCGCCTGGTTATATTCTTTTGTATTTTTTTACTTTATCAGTTCACCAGGCTTAATAGATCTGCCCCAATGTTTCAAAATGGAATGCATCAAGAGAACGGTGTTGGTATTGTAAAAATACACACAGCTCCTGGTATTTCCTGGTGGTCTCCCATCCAAGTACTAAAACCAGGACCAACACTGCTCAGCTTCCATGATCAGGAGAGATTGGGCAAATCCAGTGTGCTGTGGCTGTAGATGAGCTCGTGGTTTCTGTTAGAGCTCTTCTACTTCTAACTTCTGGTACATAAAAGAATATGTGTAAAAATTAAATGTACAGTACCAAGAAAAGGGTGTTGGTAGTTTAAAAACACCTAAATAATCTGATAATACATGGATGGGAGACTGCTTGGTAGTAACAAAGTCCAATACTGCTTTGCTTCAAAGATCAAATGAGATTGGGCATATCCAGTGTGGTGTGGCTTTAGATAAGCTTTGTGGTTTCTGTTAGAGCTCTTCTACTTCTAACTACTGGTACATTAATGAATATGTATAAGGTTGTAGTTTATCCAATATCCCTTTACTACCTTACCTTCCCCCCCCCCTCCCCTCCTTATAGCTTCCTTTGTTCTCTCCTCCTCGTGTGTGCGTTATTTGTTTTCTCATACATCCTAGAGGATGCTGGGATCACATTAAGAACCATGGGGTATAGACGGGATCCGCAGGAGACATGGGCACTTTAAGACTTTCAAAGGGTGTGAACTGTCTCCTTCCTCTATGCCCCTCCTCAGGGCCGAAACTAGGACTAACGGCACCCGGGGCAAGACAGAAATTTTGTGCCCCCCCCATAAATAAATAAATATATATATATATATATATATATATGTATGTATGTATGTGGCTGTGTACATATATACACGCGTGTGTGTGTGTGTGTGTGTGTGTGTGTGTGTGTGTGTGTATATATATATATATATATATATATATATATATATATATAATCTATCATGTGTGTATTACTGGTGTCTGCTGGTCTGAGGGATATCTGTGTTGAATTTGTTTGTTTCTTATTTTTTTTATTTTTATTTTTCTATTTTATTATATATATATATCTGTATATATCTGTAGCTGTCACAGTGGTGAAAATGAGCAGTAGTTTGAATGAGCTGCAGGGGTTAACACCAGTCACAGTGAATATGTGTGTGTGTTTTACCTCCGTCTCTCGCTGTCCTGCTTCCATCCATCACTGTGCTGTCGGGCTGAATGCAATGCTGTGTGGGGCCAGAAAAAGGTCAGTAGCTGACCACATTCGTAGCTCGTGCGGGCGGGCAGTATACTTTTTTGGGCTTGCCGCCGCTGCTTAGGAAGGGAAACTAGACGTTACCCTGACTCCCTAGCTCCAGCAGCCGTGGCCAGCTTTCTGCAATGCCTCATGGGATTTGTAGTCTCTATGCTACTGCATAAAGTCTAAGCAGTAGCACACATGACTACAAATCCCATTTTCTTCAATAGATTCTCTGCTGTGTCAGACCCAGCTGATCCCAGCGCCCTATCAAATCCCGCGCCCGGGTCACATGCCCCCCTAGCCCGTCCCTAGTTTCGGCTCTGCCCTCCTCCAGACTCCAGTTTTAGAATTGTGCCCAGTGAGACTGGATGCACTACAGGGGAGCTCTACTGAGTTTCTCTGAAAAGACTTATGTTAGTTTTTCTTATTTTCAGGGAGGCTGCTGGCAACAGTCTCCCTGCTTCGTGGAACTTAGGGGAGAGAAGTATGACCAACTTCTAGTGAGTTCAATGGCTATGCTTCTGGCTGACAGGACACCATTAGCTCCTGAGGGTGCTGATCGCTAGGTACGCCTAGATGCCCACTCCCGTAGCCTGCCATCACCCCCTTACAGAGCCAGAAGTCAGAAGACAGGCGAGTAGCAGAAGAACAGAAAACTTCTTCTCCAGTGACGGCATTCTGAGGTACCACGCAGCGAGCGGAATGCTGTGCGCCATGCTCCCACACAAACACAGGCACTGCAGGGTGCAGGGCGTGTGGGTGGGGAAGGGGGGCACCCTGGGCAGCATAAATTCCTCACAAAAGGCTGGCAAAAGTGGACATTAGTGCCTGGGCACTGTACTTACCCCGCCAGCGTAATTAATTATTTGTTTCTGAGCGGGACAGAAGCGTGCCATTACAGCGGCGGGGCTTCTTCCTCACCTCACCAGCACATCTATAGAGCGTAACAAGTCTATCACTATAGAGTTTATTATTTCCCAGACTGTGTACTTTTGGCGCTGGATTGTGAGCTGAAAAATCCTCTGTCCCTCTGACAGATTTACTGTAGGTCTATCCCCCATAAGCCGATGTGTCTGTGGGTACTTGGTACATGTGTGTCAACATGTCGGTGGCTGAATGTTTTTCCCAAGAGGAAACTATATTAGGAATGCAGACATATGATGGTGGCCCTGTTGGCACCACCAATAACTGACTGGGTGAAAGTTTCAGTAATATCAGAGTGAGGTTGGATAAATCTGTGTCCCAGACACAGACGTAGAGAAAAGATGTGATGTTCATGGCTATGCTTCTTTTCACTCAGGCCCGCAAAAATGTTACTACACATCGATACTTACTCGGATACTGATTCATATGTCGGCCATAATATTTCCTGATTAGATCCAATATTGGCAAGGAGCATTCAGTACATGATTGTGGATATTAAGGACATATTAACATCACTGAGGACCCTGCTGTTCCTGACAAAGGG
Source organism: Pseudophryne corroboree (assembly GCF_028390025.1). Taxonomy (NCBI): domain Eukaryota; kingdom Metazoa; phylum Chordata; class Amphibia; order Anura; family Myobatrachidae; genus Pseudophryne; species Pseudophryne corroboree. The sequence goes on from NC_086451.1 coordinate 179,468,683, forward strand.
GTATATATGTATGTATATATATATATATATAGATATATAATGAAAGCTGATGTAACGTTCCTCCATCTCTGTTTGAGAAAGTCTGGGCCAGCTCGACAAGATGGTTTCAAATCCCCAAAAGGTTTCCGGTTGTTTATTCATTTCCTGCTGCGGACAGAATAAAGTGGGAGTCACCCCCTCTTCTGCACGGGGCCCTGTCACAAATCCAGCGGATCGTATGCAGGAAGCTACATTATTTCTAGTTATGTAACCTCGGGTACATTACTTAGACCTGCCATTACATGCGCATGGGTGAGTAGTAGTATTCAATAATTGGTCGAATACCTCGTCATCCGATATAGATATCTTGGAGAGATGGGATACTCCTTACGTTGGATCATATCAAGGACACTGCAGCATACTTACGACTGCAAGGGATATAGGACTCTTGAGTTCACGGGCAAATTTCATGGCAGTCTCGGATAGGAGGGCATTGTGGATTCACCAAGGGAATGCTGATGCTGACTCCAAGAAGAAAGGGAGTCTCTTCCCTATGAAGGTGAAGCCTTGTTTGGTGACGGCCTAGTTAATTTGATCTCGGCAGCTCCCGAAGGTAAGTCAACCTTCTTGCCCTATGTTCCCTCTCAACGGATGAAGACGCATCATTGTCTAACGCAGTCATTTTGGCCCAATAGATATGCAAGAAGTTAAGATTCCCCTTTCTTTGCAGGTAGAGGAAGGAAAAGAGGGAAGAGGTCTGTAGCCTCTTCAAGATCGCAGGAGCAGAGATCGTCCTCTGCTTCTGCCAAATCCACTGCATGACGCTAGGGCTTTCTTGCAGGAGCCCGCACCAGTGGGGGCACGTCTAAAACACTTCAGTCAGTTCTGGATTAATTTAGACCTGGACTCGTGGGTTTTACAAATAGTGTCACAAGGGTACAAACTGGGGTTTCAAGACGTTCCCCCTCACCGATTGTTCAAATCAGCCTTAGTCAGCAGGGAGAAGGTTTTTATTCAAGCCTCTTCGTGGTCCCGATGCCGGACGGCTCAGTCAGACCAATCTTAAATCTGAAATCCCTCAATTTCTACCTAAAGAAATTCAATTTCAAGATGGAATCTCTCAGGGTAGGGATCTCCAGTCCGGAGGAAGGAGATTTCATGGTTTTGGTAGACATAAGGATGCCTAATTACATGTTCCCGTTTAGCCACTGCATAAAGCTACCTGAGGTTTGCAATTCAGGATTGTCATTACCAATTTCAGACGTTGCCGTTTGGTCTGTCCACGGCTCCGAGGATTTTCACCAGGGTGATGGCGGAAATTATGGTTCTCCTTCGCAAGCAAGGAGTCACAATTATCCCGTACTTGGATGATCTCCTGATAAAGGCGAGATCCAGGGACCAGTTGGTGCAAAACATCTACTCTCCCTGACAGTTCTTCAACAACATGGTTGGCTCCTAAACTTGCCAAAATCGCAGTTGGTCCCAATGACGCGGTTGTTGTTTTTGGGAGTCATACTGGACACAGAAGAGGCTTTCTTCCAGTGGAAAGGCTATGGAGATCCAGAGTCTGGTCAAACAAATTCTAAAACCAGCAAGAGTGTTAATCCATCAATGCATTCTGTTGCTGGGGAAGATGGTTGCGGCCTACGAGGCCATTCAGTTTGGCAGGTTCCATGCCAGAGTGTTCCAGTGGGACCTGTTGGACAAGTGGTCCGGACCTCACCTACACATGCACCGGAGGATAATCCTGTCTTCCAAGACCAGAATCTCACTCCATTGGTGGCTGCACAGTTCTCACCTCCTAGAGGGGCGATGGTTCGGGATCCAGGACTGGATCCTAGGGACCACGGATGCAACTCTCCGAGGCTGGGGAGCAGTCACACAGGTGGAAAACATCCAAGGAAGATGGTCAAGTCAGGAAAGTTGTCTCCACATAAATATTCGGGAGTTAAGGGCCATTTAATAACTGCAGACACAGTAAGCACTGGGACGGGTGCCCAGCATCCTCTACGGACTAAGAGAAAAGGATTTACCGGTAGGTATTAAAATCCTATTTTCTCTAACGTCCTAGTGGATGCTGGGGACTCCGTAAGGACCATGGGGATAGACAGGCTCCGCAGGAGACATGGGTACTTTAAGAAAGACTTTAGTTCTGGGTGTACACTGGCTCCTCCCTCTATGCCCCTCCTCCAGACCTCAGTTTGATACTGTGCCCAGTGGAGACTGGGTGCTTTTCAGGAGCTCTCCTGAGCTTTCTGACAGAAAGTATTTTGTTAGGTTTTTAATTTTCAGGGAGCACTGCTGGCAACAGACTCCCTCATCGAGGGACTGAGGGGAGAGAAGCAGCCCTACTCTCCGAGTTGTAAGGTCCTGCTTCTTAGGCTACTGGACACCATTAGCTCCAGAGGGATTGGTACGCAGGATCTCACCATCGCCGTCCGTCCCAGAGCCGCACCTCCGTCCCCCTTGCAGAGCCGGAAGATAGAAGCCGGGTGAGTATGAGAAGAAAAGAAGACTTCAGAGGTGGCAAAAGACTTCATGATCTTCACTGAAGTAACGCACTGCAGCTGTGCGCCATTGCTCCCATACACCTCACACACTCCAGTCACTGTAAGGGTGCAGGGCGCAGGGGGGGGGGGCACCTGGGCAGCAATATAAACCTCTTTTTGGCAAAACTATAACACATATACAGCTGGGCACTGTATATATGTATGAGCCCCCACCAATTTTACAGTTTAAGCGGGACAGAAGCCCGCCGCCGAGGGTGCGGGGCTTCTCCCTCAGCACTCACCAGCACCATTTTTTCTTCACAGCACCGCTGAGAGGAAGCTCCCCGGACTCTCCCCTGCTTATACCATAGTAGACAAGAGAGTTGAAAAGAGGGGGGGGGGCACATAATTCGGCGCAAATTACATACAGCAGTACTACTGGGCAAACATTAAGTTACTGTGTATTCCTGGGTTATATAGCACTGGGGTGTGTGCTGGCATACTCTCTCTCTGTCTCTCCAAAGGGCCTTGTGGGGAAACGGTCTTCAGAAAAAGCATTCCCTGTGTTTGTGGTGTGTCGGTACACGTGTGTCGACATGTCTGAGGAAGAAGGCTATATTAGAGAGGAGCAGGAGCAAATGAATGTGGTGTCTCCACCGACAGCTGATTGGATGGATATGTGGAATGTTTTAAATGCTAGTGTAAACTCATTGCACAAAAGATTAGACAAGGCTGAAGCTTTGGGACAGTCAGGGTCTCAACCCATGCCTGATCCTATGTTGCAGGGACTGTCAGGGTCTCATAAGCGCCCACTATCCCAGATTGTTGACACAGATACCGACACGGATTCTGACTCCAGTGTCGATTACGATGATGCAAAGTTACAGCCAAAATTGGAAAAATCCATTCGATATATGATTATGGCAATAAAATATGTTTTGCACATCAGAGAGGAACCCCCTGTCCCTGACAAGAGGGTACATATGTACAAGGGAAAAAAGCCTGAGGTAACCTTTGAGGGGGTCACACGAGCTGAACGAGTTATGTGAAAAAGCTTGGGAATCTCCAGATAAAAGACTGCAGATTTCCAAAAGGATTCTTATGGCGTATCCTTTCCCATCAATGGATAGGTTACGAGGGGAATCCTCCCCTAGGGTGGACAAAGCATTAACACGCTTATCCAAGAAGGTAGCCCTCCCGTCCCAGTATACGGCTACCCTCAAAGAGTCTGCTGACCGCAAACAGGAGATTACCCTGAAGTCCATTTATACACATTCAGGTACCTTACTCAGACCGGCAATTGCGTCGGCCTGGGTGTGTAGTGCTGTAGCGGCATGGACGGTTACCTTATCTGAGGGGATGGATACCATAGATAAGGATACTATTTTATTGACCCTGGGGCATATAAGAGATGCTGTCCTATATATGTGTGTATGCAAACTACAGGTGGTGCTGCAGGGCTCACACCCTTTTACTTGTCTTGTAGAGCAACTCTGGAGCTGTTACTGGGTCCAGCTGCTGCAAGAAATCAGCTTGAATGCTTCAGGGGCTGGGGCATGGCCAACATGAGCCCACACTGATGGGGGGTGGGGGTGTATAAAGCGATTTAGGTGTCATCCAAGCGCAACCCCACAAAGGCCGCCATGCCCTGCGTGACCCTTTTCGCTTTTCATATGCAGACGAGGGTTGCAGCCAACTATGTCCACTGCTTGGATGACATCACCATATGCAAATCCATCTGCTGCAGGCCTTCCCCCAGGAATGCTTGCACTAGTTGTTGCATTTGGTTTGTTGTTTGGGGGTGCTTCAGTATTAGGCAGCCTTCTGCCCTCCTACATTCGTCTGAAAATGTGTTCTCCCTGCAGTTGTTGTCCCCAGATGAGAGTTCCCTTGTGCTGCCTCAGTTGAATCTCCTTAACTTGACAGGGGTGTGCCGGAGCAGCCGCCCTCCACAGCCCTATCCCAACACATACTTATCTTGCATATGAGATCTCTTGATCATGAAGATAGTTCTCAAAGGGTGAGGTTCATCCATTACATTTTAAAGTAGGAAGGTACAAATTACATATTCAAATGACATATATGTGCTGGATTCAAATGTTTTCCCCCCTTTCTTTCTCAATTGTGCCCATCAGCAGCTATTCTAATGTTGCTGCCAATGGGTGTGACACATTAATTTCTTCTGTGGGGTACACTGGACTCCACAAGGATTCACATTGGGGTGTAGAGTAGGATCTTGATCTGAGGCACCAACAGGCTCAAAGCTTTTGACTGTTCCCAAGATGCTCAGCGCCCCCTCCTCTATAACCTCGCTTCCATGAACAGGGAGCTCAGTTTGTAGTTGGTGCCTTCAGTAGCAGGCCACTTAACAGGGGGCTGCCTCAGGCAGCCTATTCTTAGCTATTAATTTTGGCAAGAAAAGAAGAACTTTTTTCATAAGAATCTACAAGGGCTGCAGCAGGCTAGGTCTAATAGACTTCTTTACTGCAGCTCCATCACTCCCAGTGGCGCAGTATACTCCCGTGCCCCGGTTGCTGGGTCACTGCAGCGGAGGCTCCGGTTTCTTCCTAAGGTCAGTCACACACACACCACCCTCCGGGATCACGAGGCCGCTGATGGGGGCGGGCCGTGTGCGCACTGGCGTGGACACTGATTACTGGGCAGCCGCTCTACTAGCCACCAGGGACAGTTAAGGAGCACAGCTCTGGGGTTTTTTCTCCTATATTAACCCCATTTTGTACTACCCGCAGTGCATTGTGATAGGTAATGGGGCCTGATTCAGGTTGGATCGCAATCCAACTGCAAAAACTGCTAAGAGCATACGCATCCGCCTGCATTTTCTGCGGCACCCCGCAGATAATGCGATCGCCTCTGCCTGTGAATCGGTGAAGGGGGGGAGGGGGGTCAACAACACTCCATTTCCAAGTCGGAGATGGAGCGGTGCGGGGGCACGGTTTCAAAATGGGGTCGGCAACGGAGAAACAGGAGGTGTGGTCAGAGCAGCTGCATGACATCACATGGGCCGGACTCTGCCAGTGGAGCCCCAGCGTCATGAGGTAGATTTTGTAGAGGCCGGGGAGGACTTCTGTTCCTGGGAACTAGCTGTGTTGTCCAGCTTTATTCCTCTGCCCCTACCTCTGGCAAGAAAGGACGCACCTCGCACTTTCTTGTTTCTTTGTGACCGAAAGGACTGCATTTGATAATGCGGAGCTTTCTTATGCTGTGAGGGAACATAAGGTAAAAATTTGATTTTCCAACTGTAGCTGTGCGTGTTAATGCTTTGTCCATCCTAGGGGAGGATTTCCATCGTAACCTATCCGTTGATGGAAAAGGATACGCCATAAGAATCCTTTTGGAAATCTGCAGTCTTTTATCTGGAGATTCCCAAGCTTTTTCACATAACTCGTTCAGCTCGTGTGACCCCCTCAAAGGTTACCTCAGGCTTCTTTCCCTTGTACATATGTACCCTCTTGTCAGGGACAGGGGGTTCCTCTGTGATGTGCAAAACATCTTTTATTGCCATAATCATATATCGAATGGATTTTGCCAATTTTGGCTGTAACTTTGCATCATCGTAATCGACACTGGAGTCAGAATCCATGTCGGTATCTGTGTCAACAATCTGGGATAGTGGGCGCTTATGAGACCCTGACAGTCCCTGCAACATAGGATCAGGCATGGGTTGAGACCCTGACTGTCCCAAAGCTTCAGCCTTGTCTAATCTTTTGTACAATGAGTTTACACTAGCATTTAAAGCATTCCACATATCCATCCAATCAGGTGTCAGCGAGGACACCACATTCATTTGCTCCCAATCCTCTCTAATATAGCCTTCTTCCTCAGACATGTCGACACACGTGTACCGACACACCACACACACAGGGAATGCTTTTTCTGGAGACAGTTTCCCCACAAGGCCCTTTGGAGAGACAGAGAGAGAGTATGCCAGCACACACCCCAGCGCTATATAACCCAGGAATAACACAGTATCTTAATGTTTGTCCAGTAGCGCTGCTGTATGTAATTTGCGCCGAATTTTGTGCCCCCCCCCTCTTTTCAACCATCTTCTCTACCGTGGTATAAGCAGGGGAGAGTCCGGGGAGCTTCCTCTCAGCGGTGCTGTGGAGAAAAAATGGCGCTGGTGAGTGCTGAGGGAGAAGCCCTGCCCCCTCGGCGGCGGGCTTCTGTCCCGCTTAAACTGTAAAATTGGCGGGGGCTCATACATATATACAGTGCCCAGCTGTATATATGTTATATTTTTGCCAAAAAGAGGTTTATATTGCTGCCCAGGGTGCCCCCCCTGCGCCCTGCACCCTTACAGTGACCGGAGTATGTGAGGTGTATGGGAGCAATGGCGCACAGCTGCAGTGCTGTGCGTTACCTCAGTGAAGATCATGAACTCTGTGGAGCCCGTCTATCCCCATGGTCCTTACGGAGTCCCCAGCATCCTCTATGACGTTAGAGAAACTAGGATTTTAATACCTACCGGTAAATCCTTTTCTCTTAGTCTGTAGAGGATGCTGGGCACCCGTCCCAGTGTGTACTGTGTCTGCAGTTATTAAATGGCCCTTAACTCCAGAACATTTATGTGGAGACAACTTTCCTGATTTGACCATCTTCCTTGGACGTTTTCCCCCTGTGTGACTGCTCCCCAGCCTCGGAGGGTTGCATCTGTGGTCCCTAGGATCCAGTGCTGGATCCCGAACCATCGCCCCTCTAGGAGGTGAGAACTGTGCAGCCACCAATGGAGTGAGATTCTGGTCTTGGAAGACAGGATTATCCTCCGGTGCATGTGTAGGTGGGATCCGGACCACTTGTCCAACAGGTCCCACTGGAACACTCTGGCATGGAACCTGCCAAACTGAATGGCCTCGTAGGCCACAACCATCTTCCCCAGCAACCGAATGCATTGATGGATTAACACTCTTGCTGGTTTCAGAATTTGTTTGACCAGACTCTGGATCTCCATAGCCTTTCCCCTGGAAGAAAACCTCTTCTGGGTCCAGCATGACTACCAAAAACAACTACCGCGTCATTGGGACCAACTGCGATTTTGGCAAGTGTAGGAGCCAACCATGTTGTTGAAGAACTGTCAGGGAGAGTGCAATGTTTTGCACCAACTGGTCCCTGGATCTCACCTTTATCAGGAGATCATCCAAGTACGGGATAATTGTGACTCCTTGCTTGCGAAGGAGAACCATCATTGCCGCCATCACCCTGGTAAAAATCCTCGGAGCCGTGGACAGACCAAACGGCAATGTCTGAAATTGGTAATGACAATCCTGAATTGCAAACCTTAGGTAGCTTGATGCAGTGGCTAAATGGGAACATGTAAGTAGGCATCCTTTATGTCTACCAAAACCATGAAATCTCTTTCCTCCGGACTGGAGATCACTACCCTGAGAGATTCCATCTTGAAATTGAATTTCTTTAGGAAGAAATTGAGGGATTTCAGATTTTAGATTGGTCTGACTGAGCCGTCCGGCTTCGGGACCACGAAGAGGCTTGAATAAAAACCTTCTCCCTGCTGACTAAGGCCAATTTGAACAATCGGTGAGGGGGAACGTCTTGAAACCCCAGTTTGTACCCTTGGGACACTATTTGTAAAACCCACGAGTCCAGGTCCGAATGAATCCAGAACTGACTGAAGAGTTTTAGACGTGCCCCCACTGGTGTGGGCTCCTGCAAGAAAGCCCCAGCGTCATGCAGTGGATTTGGCAGAAGCAGAGGACAATCTCTGCTCCTGCGATCTTGAAGAGGCTACAGACCTCTTCCTTCTCCTTCCTCTACCTGCAAAGAAAGGGGAATCTTAACTTCTTGCATATCTATTGGGCCAAAATGACTGCGGTAGATAATGATGCATCTTCATCCGTTGAGAGGGAACATAGGGCAAGAAGGTTGACTTACCTGCGGGAGCTGCCGAGATCAAATTAACTAGGCCGTCGCCAAACAAGGCTTCACCTTCATAGGGAAGAGACTCCCTTTCTTCTTGGAGTCAGCATCAGCATTCCCTTGGTGAATCCACAATGCCCTCCTATCCGAGACTGCCATGAAATTGGCCCGTGAACTCAAGAGTCCTATATCCCTTGCAGTCGTAAGTATGCTGCAGTGTCAACAGGCCAACTAAACCCTCCCCCCTCCTTTTACCCCATCACTTTGTCCAGTCCCTGTGGTCCATACTGTATTGCCATTATTATGCATGTTGCTGTGCTGGCCCTTTTCTGAATGTCCCTGCCACCGCCACCGAAGAGCTGGATAGCCCAGTATGAAAACCACCTGCCGGCCTCACTGACGGTCCGAGTCAAAGGCTCCATTTTTTTTTTAAAGATCCCTCTGCCAAGTTAAGGGGGGCTTAAGGGGGCCCCAGAGATATCAGTGTACTAGGGCCCAAGATTTCTGTTGCTGGCCCTGACCCTCAGGGGCGTATCTACCCCTTGGCCAGGATGTCACTTGCCAGGAGCACCATCCAGGTTTCAGTTGGGGGATTAGAGTTCATACAGTAATTAAATGTTTTCATATTGAGAACTACATCTCCCAGCATATACAGTGTGCTGGGGATGCTAACAAGCTTTATTTAAAAGTTTAAAAAACATTGCTTTTATAATTGCAATGGTTAAAAAGGGAGAGCTATAAATCAATTTATCAGTGAATGATCGCAGTTTGAGCCGTTACATTTTACTGAACCACCTATCCCTCCACACTCACTACCTGTCCTCAGGATACATTTACCATCCTGGCAGACGGTATACCGGCGGTCATTTGACCGATGTTGGAATCCTGACACCACTTGGGAGACTGGTGCCGGCACACAGACAGCCAACATCCCGAAGGTGAGTATTGGAGGGAGGGTTAGGAGTCGGACCAGGGGAGGTGGTGTAAGGGAAGGCACTAGGAGTGGGGGGCGGTAGCCCTAGCTGCCACCCCCTGAGGGTTAGCCCTATCCGCCACCCCCCCCAGAGGGTTAGTATTAGGATTGGGGATCATGTGCCCTCTGGAATCCCGAGCGCCAGATGCCATACCCAACCCCCTTTACTTTTTCAGGCATTTCTATCTCTCCTCTCTCTATGGTGTTCCAATTGCCCACTTTCCCTTGTGCTTTACTCTCTCTCTCTCCTTCCTTTGTTTAGAGCATCAGTTTCTGTAGTCCACTTATACCCTTATTTTTTCCAGTGTTTCACTAACTCTCTGATGTAATGAGGATGTATGGTCTAGAGGGATCAGTAATGCATTGTACTGTATAGAGGCGTCAGGGATGTAGCGTAGGGAATAGAGGCGTCAGGGATGTAGCGTAGGGAATAGAGGCGTCAGGGATGTAGCGTAGGGAATAGAGGCGTCAGGGATGTGGCGTAGGGAATAGAGGCGTCAGGGATGTGGCGTAGGGAATAGAGGCGTCAGGGATGTGGCGTAGGGAATAGAGGCATCAGGGATGTGGCGTAGGGAATAGAGGCGTCATGGATGTGGCGTAGGGAATAGAGGCGTAGGGAATAGAGGCGTCAGGGATGTGGCGTAGGGAATAGAGGCGTCAGGGATGTGGCGTAGGGAATAGAGGTGTCAGGGATGTGGCGTAGGGAATAGAGGCGTCAGGGATGTGGCGTAGGGAATAGAGGCGTCAGGGATGTGGCGTAGGGAATAGAGGCGTCAGGGATGTGGCGTAGGGAATAGAGGCGTCAGGGATGTGGCGTAGGGAATAGAGGCGTCAGGGATGTGGCGTAGGGAATAGAGGCGTCAGGGATGTGGCGTAGGGAATAGAGGCATCAGGGATGTGGCGTAGGGAATAGAGGCGTCAGGGATGTAGCGTAGGGAATATAGGCATCAGGGATGTACTAGCAGGTATATAGAGGTCAGTGTACTGTAAAGAGGGGTCAGTAATGCAGTGATGGTTATAGAAAGGTCAGTGATGTAGTGTAGGGTATAGAGGGGTCAGTTATGTAGTGTGGGGTAAAGAGGGGTCAGTAAAGATACTAAGCTGAAGTACTTAGAACACTTCTTGAATTAAGACACAACCTGCAAGAAAAAGTATGCAATATGGGTGAAAAGGCAAATGTCAGAGGTCTGATACAAGTGACCAGCTCCATACCTTGCACCACATAGCGTTATGTTAAACTGGGATATGTTCTTTTTTGGTGTGTGTGGGTGTGTGTGGGTGCCAAAGGCTGCCTGCCTTATTGCTCCTCCCCCATCCGGCTCCCAAGCACCTCTGCTGCCCAGTGATCCAGGAGCCTGCTGCTAGGAAGAAGTGGCCGAGCTTCAGCAAGCGAGTCTGGAAACTGGCGGAGGAAGTCATGATAACCAGATAATGGGGAGTGGAGAGCCAGTTCCAAGGTAATACTTTATACAGCTGGTTGAGATCCTGGTCGGTGGATATGGATTCCAAGAAAACCCTGGAGGTGCTTCCTTTCAAGGGAGACACTCTCTTTGGAGAAGACCTCAATAAGATTGTAGCTGATCTGGCTACTGCTAAAACAACTTGCCTACCTAGTATGACTCCTACCACGCAGAAGGCTAAAAGTACTTTTCCTTGGCCCTTTCATCCTCCAGGTAAAGCGTACCCATGGTCAGGCATACCCAAAGCAAGCTCATACTTCCAGACCTGCCAAGCCCAGACTGAAGCAAGCCTGGGCTGCCCGTCAGCCTGCTTCCAAAACGGACAAGCCTGCCGCATGACGGGGCGGGCCTCCCTCTGGGGGATCCCAGGGTGGGGGGCCCGACTTCTAGGTTTGGCATAGAAAGGTATAATTCTAAGATAGAGAATTCTATTTGGAGCTCACCTTGTACTTTGTGAAGAAATAATCAGCATTGTGGCTGAGCAGATACATGTAGTGTGTGGCTGCAAACTGCATGGATCTGCTGCGTTGCAATGCGGATACTTTTTTTTTTTTTTCAAAGTACCAATAGCTTCATATAATGTTCACAATTTTTATGCAGGATCAAATAGCTCAATGGGTAGGGTGTTTGATTAGAATTCAACAGGTTATAGGTTTGAATCCTGGGTATTGTAGTTTGAGATGTGTTATTTAATAAAGCATGTTATTCTGACTGCCGGCATCCTATCACCTGGGATATCATACTAAATAAATGGAGTTGATCAATTTTTTTTTTTTTTTATTAAACTAGGGACAATTTCCAGATACTTTTATTTATAACTGAGATTGCCCCCTGGAACTTCACATCAGTTGACAACTATGCATGAGTGGGCAGTGCTTGCCTTGGATCTGCCCACCCATTTGTGTGCCATCATAAAAGAAAGCATAACTGACAGTTATCCTGGGCGTACACTACACAATTATCTGTCAGGCTATCTATCCAGTCTGGATGGATGGAATAAAAATCTGGTAATGTATAGGAGCAAATGTCGATTAACCATTTGCTCCCAAACACTAGAAAAGTGGTCAAAAATGGTCATTACACAAATTGGTTAAACCCAAAATTTAACCAATTTGTTTAGGGGACCATTTTTGTCAATTTTCTAGTGTTTGAGAGTAAATCGTTGATGGTCATTTGCTCACATAGATAACCGGATTTCTATTCCAATCAGCCAGTGTTGGAGAGATGGTCTGCCAGATTACATAATGCATACCAGAGCCATAACTAGACTTTTTAGTGCCCTGTGACAGAGAATTATATGCCCCCCCCCCCCCCCACTATTTTTGCAATATGGACAAAAGGCGCATGCCTCGTGGGGAAGGGGCATAACAAGATTGGTCTCAGAGAAAGCACATGAGATATGAAGATATATCTAGTATACTTGACACTCAATGGTTTGTGGTATTGCCGGGGGGCCCTCCTTAAATGCATATACAGTCACACATGGCTTGCTTGTGCAAATGGCATATCAGCAGTCAGCACTAACTGGTGACATGCCATTTGTACAAGTAAGCCATGTGTGACTAATATATAAACACACTTTATTAAATAACACCTCAAACTACCATACCCAGGATTCAAACCTATAACCTGTTGAATTCTAATCAAACACCCTACCCATTGAGCTACTTGATCCTGCATAAAAATTGTGAACATTATATGAAGCTATTGGTACTTTGCAAAAAAATATTAGCATTGCAACTCAGCAGATCAATGCAGTGTGCAGCCACACACTCCATATATCTGCTCAGCCACAATGCTGATTATTTCTTCACAAAGTACAAGGTGAGCTCCAAATAGAATTCTCTAGCTTAGATTATACCTTTCTATGCAAGGGTAAATAGCTCAATTGTTTGACTGCAATGCCACAGGAAATGGTTTGGATCCAAGACAGTGTGACTGAATAATAAAGAAACCTTAAGATGAGTTCATGAATGTTGTAAAAGTATTAGTGAGAGAAGGGGTCAGGAGCATGCTAGGCTGCAAAAAATAAGGTAGGCTGCAAGTGAAAGTAATGATCTCCTATATATTTTCCCAGATCTGTCACTCTGTGTGGCTAACTCTGGGGGAAGTCACATCAATGGGCGGAGACAGCATCTGCAGGACGATACACCAGTGCCAGCAGCAGACCGTAACAAAGTGACAGATTAGGGAGAATATATAGGAGGTAGGGAGGTGGCCATGGTACATGGCTGACCAAGGGACACTAGCTCATGTACCCCTCTACCACTGAGGCTAGCCACCAAGGATGGACCTGTCACCAGTGCACATGCAATAACCTCTTCTGCTGCCCTCTTTGCAACTCAGATTGCCCAGTGCTCCCCTTCGCTAACAGTCCACAAAGTTTCCCCATCTCACGATCTGCCTCCTCACCGCCACTTTCATCTCTACAGCACACGCGCATATCATACAAGATCCCATCATGCGTACGTAGGTCTGAAATGCCAGAGGGAGGTTGGGGGGAGATTGGCATGCGCCAGCAACACCACACAGCTCACTGTGACCACAGTGGAGAGGCGCTGCAACAGGACAATACACCAACCTCGGAGCAAGGAACTGCGTCGGTCAGGAGGAGAACTATTTCAATAGCATAAAAAGGTTAGTGCGTCCCACCCTATGGACACCAGACTCATCAAGTCACTGTTGCCAGAGTCTCATACAATGACTCTGAACCTCTAAGCACACTATTTGACTGTCCACACCCTGCTGTGCCTATTACCCATCTCCTCCACCACCCTCAACACTGACCCACACATCATTCACCCACAAAGATACAATAAAGGTAGTTTGGATAAATTAGCTAAATGAAATGGATTTAACCAATTTATCTAAATGACCATTTTTGGATGTTTTCCAGTGTTTGTGAGCAAATGGTCAATTGTCATTTGCTGCCACATATTAGCATAATTTTGTTTCAACTAGAAAAAAAAAATTGGACAGATAATCTAAGTGTGGATCCAGTTTAAAGGTCCGTATTCACGGCCCGATTTTGGGGAGATGTGTGCTGAGCGAACTGCTCAGCACACATCTCTCCCCCCGCTCAGCACAGCGTGATGTGTGCTGAGCGTACGGGGGGTGGGTGGGGGGCGCTCATTTCACCCCCTGTGTAGGGCATTCTGTGTGTATCCAGCTTAACAGGTGTGAGCATCATACAACTACTGACTTGCGAGTAACTATACAGCAGCTCCATACCTTGTGACTTGAAGAAACACCAGTTAACCCCGGGAATGCTGCAGTCAAAGCAACAATTCCTCTTCTTACATTCCGCTGCACTTATTGTGGGGTAGCCGCAATCCCTTCTGCTGTACGGTTCCACATTACATTGTTTCTTGTCACTTCCTGTTGATGCAGTAAGGAAACATCCAGGAATTACAGCAGCTTAGTTTTTTTTTTTTTTTTAACTGGTGCAATTTAGCTAAAACAGCTAACAGGAAATTTCCACTTAAATGGTATTTTCTAATCTTATCTGACCATGACTAAGAATAAAGGATACACAAGATAAACTCTTATAGCTATGGACCTTATCCATGTTTAAGCTCCATCAAATCTGTAATCAATAGCACTACATGCTCCCACTCTACCACTGTACTGTATACTCTACCTGTGTTTTTAAGGTAAAAACACCATTTAACCCCAGTGACACTTGAATTAAAGCAGCAGCCTCTATAATAGCATTCTTTAGCATTAATCCCAGGAAATCTGCAATCTTCACGCTCTTTGATAGCCACGCTACATTGCTGTTTACTTGGATGGAGCAGAGAGCACAACATCAGGACATAGGAAATATTACAATGCATGATAAGAAAGGTGTGAGCTCTACAGCAAGGCCTCTAACCCTTTGCCAGTGCCAAATACATAGGGCTTAACTCAGATCTGATCACAGTAGCAAATTTATTAGCTAAAACCATGTACACTGCAGGGGGGGGGGGGGGTGTATAATATGTGCAGAGAGAGTTAGATTTTGGTGCGGTGTGTTCAAACTGAAATCTAAATTGCAGTGTAAAAACAAAACAGCCAGTATTTACCCTGCACACAAACAATATAACCCACCTAAATCTCTCTGCAAATGTTATATCTGCCCCCCCCCCCATCCCTGCAGTGCACATGGTTTTGCCCACTAGCTAACAAATTTGCTGCATCTGGGAATTACAGCATCTTAATATTTCTTTTTACAGAAGGTTCAGCAAATTAAATTATTTAGTGAAATACTGTAATCATAACAGTTACAGGGATATTGTAGGTAGATTTATTGTCAGTGGATAAATGTAAAAATTAAACCCTTAGGCATAGTTCCCAAATGCTGTCATTGCAATCCAGATTTTAAGGATATCATGCTTGAGCACAGGTGACTTAATTAGAACTTCGGTCAATGTGAATTAACCATTGGACTCAACCATGGTTATCCTTAGAGATGAGCGCCTGAAATTTTTCGGGTTTTGTGTTTTGGTTTTGGGTTCGGTTCCGCGGCCGTGTTTTGGGTTCGAACGCGTTTTGGCAAAACCTCACCGAATTATTTTTGTCGGATTCGGGTGTGTTTTGGATTCGGGTGTTTTTTTCAAAAAACCCTAAAAAACAGCTTAAATCATAGAATTTGGGGGTAATTTTGATCCCAAAGTATTATTAACCTCAAAAAACATAATTTACACTCATTTTCAGCCTATTCTGAACACATCACACCTCACAATATTATTTTTAGTCCTAAAATTTGCACCGAGGTCGCTGTGTGAGTAAGATAAGCGACCCTAGTGGCCGACACAAACACCGGGCCCATCTAGGAGTGGCACTGCAGTGTCACGCAGGATGTCCCTTCCAAAAAACCCTCCCCAAACAGCACATGACGCAAAGAAAAAAAGAGGCGCAATGAGGTAGCTGTGTGAGTAAGATTAGCGACCCTAGTGGCCGACACAAACACCGGGCCCATCTAGGAGTGGCACTGCAGTGTCACGCAGGATGGCCCTTCCAAAAAACCCTCCCCAAACAGCACATGACGCAAAGAAAAAAAGAGGCGCAATGAGGTAGCTGTGTGAGTAAGATTAGCGACCCTAGTGGCCGACACAAACACCGGGCCCATCTAGGAGTGGCACTGCAGTGTCACGCAGGATGGCCCTTCCAAAAAACCCTCCCCAAACAGCACATGACGCAAAGAAAAAAAGAGGCGCAATGAGGTAGCTGACTGTGTGAGTAAGATTAGCGACCCTAGTGGCCGACACAAACACCGGGCACATCTAGGAGTGGCACTGCAGTGTCACGCAGGATGTCCCTTCCAAAAAACCCTCCCCAAACAGCACATGACGCAAAGAAAAAAAGAGGCGCAATGAGGTAGCTGTGTGAGTAAGATTAGCGACCCTAGTGGCCGACACAAACACCGGGCCCATCTAGGAGTGGCACTGCAGTGTCACGCAGGATGTCCCTTCCAAAAAACCCTCCCCAATCAGCACATGATGCAAAGAAAAAGAAAAGAAAAAAGAGGTGCAAGATGGAATTATCCTTGGGCCCTCCCACCCACCCTTATGTTGTATAAACAAAACAGGACATGCACACTTTAACCAACCCATCATTTCAGTGACAGGGTCTGCCACACGACTGTGACTGATATGACGGGTTGGTTTGGACCCCCCCCAAAAAAGAAGCAATTAATCTCTCCTTGCACAAACTGGCTCTACAGAGGCAAGATGTCCACCTCATCTTCACCCTCCGATATATCACCGTGTACATCCCCCTCCTCACAGATTATCAATTCGTCCCCACTGGAATCCACCATCTCAGCTCCCTGTGTACTTTGTGGAGGCAATTGCTGCTGGTCAATGTCTCCGCGGAGGAATTGATTATAATTCATTTTAATGAACATCATCTTCTCCACATTTTCTGGATGTAACCTCGTACGCCGATTGCTGACAAGGTGAGCGGCGGCACTAAACACTCTTTCGGAGTACACACTTGT
Source organism: Pseudophryne corroboree (assembly GCF_028390025.1). Classification (NCBI taxonomy): domain Eukaryota; kingdom Metazoa; phylum Chordata; class Amphibia; order Anura; family Myobatrachidae; genus Pseudophryne; species Pseudophryne corroboree. The sequence continues at coordinate 179,485,456 of NC_086451.1, forward strand.
GGGAGGGCAACTTAGGTAGAATAAAGCCAGTTTGTGCAAGGGCCTCCAAATTGCCTCTTTTTCCTGCCAGTATAAGTACGGACTGTGTGACGTGCCTACTTGGATGCGGTCACTCATATAATCCTCCACCATTCTATCAATGTTGAGAGAATCATATGCAGTGACAGTAGACGACATGTCCGTAATCGTTGTCAGGTCCTTCAGTCCGGACCAGATGTCAGCATCAGCAGTCGCTCCAGACTGCCCTGCATCACCGCCAGCGGGTGGGCTCGGAATTCTGAGCCTTTTCCTCGCACCCCCAGTTGCGGGAGAATGTGAAGGAGGAGATGTTGACAGGTCGCGTTCCGCTTGACTTGACAATTTTGTCACCAGCAGGTCTTTCAACCCCAGCAGACCTGTGTCTGCCGGAAAGAGAGATCCAAGGTAGGCTTTAAATCTAGGATCGAGCACGGTGGCCAAAATGTAGTGCTCTGATTTCAACAGATTGACCACCCGTGAATCCTTGTTAAGCGAATTAAGGGCTGCATCCACAAGTCCCACATGCCTAGCGGAATCGCTCCCTTTTAGCTCCTTCTTCAATGCCTCCAGCTTCTTCTGCAAAAGCCTGATGAGGGGAATGACCTGACTCAGGCTGGCAGTGTCTGAACTGACTTCACGTGTGGCAAGTTCAAAGGGCATCAGAACCTTGCACAACGTTGAAATCATTCTCCACTGCACTTGAGACAGGTGCATTCCATCTCCTATATCGTGCTCAATTGTATAGGCTTGAATGGCCTTTTGCTGCTCCTCCAACCTCTGAAGCATATAGAGGGTTGAATTCCACCTCGTTACCACTTCTTGCTTCAGATGATGGCAGGGCAGGTTCAGTAGTTTTTGGTGGTGCTCCAGTCTTCTGTACGTGGTGCCTGTACGCCGAAAGTGTCCCGCAATTTTTCTGGCCACCGACAGCATCTCTTGCACGCCCCTGTCGTTTTTTAAAAAATTCTGCACCACCAAATTCAAGGTATGTGCAAAACATGGGACGTGCTGGAATTTGCCCATATTTAATGCACACACAATATTGCTGGCGTTGTCCGATGCCACAAATCCACAGGAGAGTCCAATTGGGGTAAGCCATTCCGCGATGATCTTCCTCAGTTGCCGTAAGAGGTTTTCAGCTGTGTGCGTATTCTGGAAAGCGGTGATACAAAGCGTAGCCTGCCTAGGAAAGAGTTGGCGTTTGCGAGATGCTGCTACTGGTGCCGCCGCTGCTGTTCTTGCGGCGGGAGTCCATACATCTACCCAGTGGGCTGTCACAGTCATATAGTCCTGACCCTGCCCTGCTCCACTTGTCCACATGTCCGTGGTCTGCATTTTTTAGGACACTGGTGAGTCTTTTTCTGACGTCCGTGTACATTCTCGGTATCGCCTGCCTAGAGAAGTGGAACCTAGATGGTATTTGGTAACGGGGGCACACTGCCTCAATAAATTGTCTAGTTCCCTGTGAACTAACGGCGGATACCGGACGCACGTCTAACACCAACATAGTTGTCAAGGACTCAGTTATCCGCTTTGCAGTAGGATGACTGCTGTGATATTTCATCTTCCTCGCAAAGGACTGTTGAACAGTCAATTGCTTACTGGAAGTAGTACAAGTGGGCTTACGACTTCCCCTCTGGGATGACCATCGACTCCCAGCGGCAACAACAGCAGCGCCAGCAGCAGTAGGCGTTACACGCAAGGATGCATCGGAGGAATCCCAGGCAGGAAAGGACTCGTCAGACTTGCCAGTGACATGGCCTGCAGGACTATTGGCATTCCTGGGGAAGGAGGAAATTGACACTGAGGGAGTTGGTGGGGTGGTTTGCGTGAGCTTGGTTACAAGAGGAAGGGATTTACTGGTCAGTGGACTGCTTCCGCTGTCACCCAAAGTTTTTGAACTTGTCACTGACTTATTATGAATGCGCTGCAGGTGACGTATAAGGGAGGATGTTCCGAGGTGGTTAACGTCCTTACCCCTACTTATTACAGCTTGACAAAGGGAACACACGGCTTGACACCTGTTGTCCGCATTTCTGGTGAAATACCTCCACACCGAAGAGCTGATTTTTTTGGTATTTTCACCTGGCATGTCAACGGCCATATTCCTCCCACGGACAACAGGTGTCTCCCCGGGTGCCTGACTTAAACAAACCACCTCACCATCAGAATCCTCCTGGTCAATTTCCTCCCCAGCGCCAGCAACACCCATATCCTCCTCATCCTGGTGTACTTCAACACTGACATCTTCAATCTGACTATCAGGAACTGGACTGTGGGTGCTCCTTCCAGCACTTGCAGGGGGCATGCAAATAGTGGAAGGCGCATGCTCTTCACGTCCAGTGTTGGGAAGGTCAGGCATCGCAAACGACACAATTGGACTCTCCTTGTGGATTTGGGATTTCAAAGAACGCACAGTTCTTTGCGGTGCTTTTGCCAGCTTGAGTCTTTTCAGTTTTCTAGCGAGAGGCTGAGTGCTTCCATCCTCATGTGAAGCTGAACCACTAGCCATGAACATAGGCCAGGGCCTCAGCCGTTCCTTGCCACTCCGTGTGGTAAATGGCATATTGGCAAGTTTACGCTTCTCCTCCGACAATTTTATTTTAGGTTTTGGAGTCCTTTTTTTTCTGATATTTGGTGTTTTGGATTTGACATGCTCTGTACTATGACATTGGGCATCGGCCTTGGCAGACGACGTTGCTGGCATTTCATCGTCTCGGCCATGACTAGTGGCAGCAGCTTCAGCACGAGGTGGAAGTGGATCTTGATCTTTCCCTAATTTTGGAACCTCAACTTTTTTGTTCTCCATATTTTATAGGCAGAACTAAAAGGCACCTCAGGTAAACAATGGAGATGGATGGATTGGATAGTTTACTAGTATACAATTATGGACGGACTGCCACGGTTAGGTGGTATAAAAAAACCACGGTTAGGTGGTATATATTATAATAATAATACAATTATGGATGGACGGACTGCCTGCCGACTGCCGACACAGAGGTAGCCACAGCCGTGAACTACCGCACTGTACACTGGTTGATAAAGAGATAGTAGTATACTCGTAACAACTAGTATGACACTATGACGACGGTATAAAGAATGGAAAAAAAACCACGGTTAGGTGGTATATATTATAATAATAATACAATTATGGATGGACGGACTGCCTGCCGACTGCCGACACAGAGGTAGCCACAGCCGTGAACTACCGCACTGTACACTGGTTGATAAAGAGATAGTAGTATACTCGTAACAACTAGTATGACACTATGACGACGGTATAAAGAATGGAAAAAAAACCACGGTTAGGTGGTATATATTATAATAATAATACAATTATGGATGGACGGACTGCCTGCCGACTGCCGACACAGAGGTAGCCACAGCCGTGAACTACCGCACTGTACACTGGTTGATAAAGAGATAGTAGTATACTCGTAACAACTAGTATGACACTATGACGACGGTATAAAGAATGGAAAAAAAACCACTGTTAGGTGGTATATATTATAATAATAATACAATTATGGATGGACGGACTGCCTGCCGACTGCCGACACAGAGGTAGCCACAGCCGTGAACTACCGCACTGTACACTGGTTGATAAAGAGATAGTAGTATACTCGTAACAACTAGTATGACACTATGACGACGGTATAAAGAATGGAAAAAAAACCACGGTTAGGTGGTATATATTATAATAATAATACAATTATGGATGGACGGACTGCCTGCCGACTGCCGACACAGAGGTAGCCACAGCCGTGAACTACCGCACTGTACACTGGTTGATAAAGAGATAGTAGTATACTCGTAACAACTAGTATGACACTATGACGACGGTATAAAGAATGGAAAAAAAACCACGGTTAGGTGGTATATATTATAATAATAATACAATTATGGATGGACGGACTGCCTGCCGACTGCCGACACAGAGGTAGCCACAGCCGTGAACTACCGCACTGTACACTGGTTGATAAAGAGATAGTAGTATACTCGTAACAACTAGTATGACACTATGACGACGGTATAAAGAATGGAAAAAAAACCACGGTTAGGTGGTATATATTATAATAATAATACAATTATGGATGGACGGACTGCCTGCCGACTGCCGACACAGAGGTAGCCACAGCCGTGAACTACCGCACTGTACACTGGTTGATAAAGAGATAGTAGTATACTCGTAACAACTAGTATGACACTATGACGGTATAAAGAAAGAAAAAAAAATACCACGGTTAGGTGGTATATATTGTAATACAATTATGGATGGACGGACTGCCTGCCGAGTTCCGACTGCCGACACAGAGGTAGCCACAGCCGTGAACTACCGCACTGTACTGTGTCTGCTGCTAATATAGACTGGTTGATAAAGAGATAGTATACAATACATACAACAATATACTACTATACTGGTGGTCAGGCACTGGTCACCACTAGTCACACTGGCAGTGGCACTCCTGCAGCAAAAGTGTGCACTGTTTAATTTTAAATTAATATAATATTATGTACTCCTGGGGGCTCCTGCTATAACAACCTGCAGTGCTCCCCAGTCTCCCCCACAATTATTATAAGCTTTGCCTTTTATACATTGATGTGCAGCACACTGGGCTGAGCTGAGTGCACACAGACTGAGTCACACTGTGTGACTGGCTGCTGCTGTGTATCGTTTTTTTTCAGGCAGAGAACGGATATAGCAGAGAACGGATATATATTAAAATAAATAAAATTTAACTAACAACAACTGCACTGGTCACTGTGGTAAACTCTGTCTGACTCTGCACAATCTCTCTCTCTCTTCTAATCTAATTTCTAATGGAGAGGACGCCAGCCACGTCCTCTCCCTATCAATCTCAATGCACGTGTGAAAATGGCGGCGACGCGCGGCTCCTTATATAGAATCCGAGTCTCGCGAGAATCCGACAGCGTCATGATGACGTTCGGGCGCGCTCGGGTTAACCGAGCAAGGCGGGAGGATCCGAGTCTGCTCGGACCCGTGAAAAAAACATGAAGTTCGTGCGGGTTCGGTTTCAGAGAAACCGAACCCGCTCATCTCTAGTTATCCTTAAAACCCAGGGGTCTATTTAAGATCGATCTTAATCGATGTTGGGCTTCCAGGTTGAAAAAAAACACACACATTTACTAACATTTTAAAATTTATATAAAAAATCATCTGTTCGTAAATGCAGTGCACATGGTTTTGCCCAACTGCTAACAAAAATCCTGCTGCGATCAACTCAGAATTACCCCCCATGGCCCTCATTCCGAGTTGTTCGCTCGCAAGCTGCTTTTAGCAGCATTGCACACGCTAAGCCGCCGCCTACTGGGAGTGAATCTTAGCATCTTAAAATTGCGAACGAAAGATTTGCAATATTGCGATAAGACATCTCTGTGCAGTTTCTGAGTAGCTCGAGACTTACTCTGCCAGTGCGATCAGTTCAGTGCTTGTCGTTCCTGGTTTGACGTCACAAACACACCCAGCGTTCGCCCAGACACTCCTCCGTTTCTCCAGCCATTACCGCGTTTTTCCCAGAAACGGTAGCATTTTTTCCCACACGCCCCTAAAACGGTCTGTTTCCGCCCAGAAACACCCACTTCCTGTCAATCACATTACGTTTACCAGAACGATGAAAAAACCGTGAGTAATATTCCTAACTGCATAGCAAATTTACTTGGCGCAGTCGCAGTGCGAACATTGCACATGCGCATTAAGCGGAAAATCGCTGCGATGCGAAGAAAATTACCGAGCGAACAACTCGGAATGACCACCTATGTGCACTGCAGGGAAGGCAGATTTAACATGTGCAGAGAGAGTTAGATTTGGGTGTGGTGTGTTCAATCTGCAATCTAATTTGCAGTGTAAAAATAAAGCAGTCAGTATTTACCCTGCACAGAAACAAAATAACTCACCCAAATCTAACTCTTTCTGCACATGTTATATCTGCCTCCCCTGCAGTACACATGGTTTTGCCCAACTGCAAACAAAATTCCTGCTGTGATCAACTTGGAATTACCCCCATCTAATTACCCCCATTTTCACACTGCTCGTGTATATAAGACATAGTTTGGATCGTAATACGCGTTACAACCGCAAAAACTATGAAGAGGATGGGGGCATATACGCAGGGTCCATCCTGTGCGTGTGCCTACATTTTCTCCGGGTGCCCCGGAGAAAATGCGAATGCCTCTGATTGTCAATCAGTAGAGGGCGTACCTTCGCAGGTATATCGCGATCATGAGCCATGTCTCCCATTTTTGTCATTATAGGTGCTCTGTGAGCTGCTGGCCATGCCCCAGCCCCTCTGTCTCCCGTGAATAGACATTGAGGCTTATTCAGACCAGATCACTTCAATTTATTTTCACCCAGCGGGCAATCAGGTCTGCACTGCACATGCGTATGCGCCACAATGCGTAAGTGCGACGGTCCGGAGATCACAAGAAGATTGACAAGAAGAGGGTGTTTGTGTGGGTGGCAACTGAATGTTTCTAGGGAGTGTCCGGAAAAACACTGGAGGGACCCGGCGTTTTGTGGGAGGATTTGTGACGTCACCTCAATGGCTGAGTAAGTGCTGAGCTGTGCAGCTCTTGTGCACATGTGATCACACACCTGCACAGCAAATTTTCCCTTCCGCTGTAGGCGGCAACTACCTGATTACAGGGATGCAAAAAACACACCCTAGCGATCAGGTCTGAATTACCCACAATGTGCATATTTGCAGAGCAACAAGCTACAGGGAGCCTTCCACCCCCCCCCCTTCCCCATGACTATGGGACACTGCGGCCCCCACAGGGGGGGGGGGGGTTGTTTGGGTTAGCTGGACATTCCCAAAAAAAGTGACTGTCCTGCAAAAATTGGTATAGTTGGGAGGTATGTTCAAATACATTTATTGTTTTGCATGCAGGGTAAATACTGGCTTCTTTGACATTTAGCCACAAATGCTGCACAGCTGAATTACAGTATTACACTGCAATTAACAGTTATGCTAGGACATTCCCCCTCCCAAATCTACCTCTCTCTGCATGTTACATCTGTCCCACAGTGGCGTGCGGTGAGGTCAGTGGCTAGTGAGGCACTACAGTCATAATTTCCGCCGAATCCTGCCGATGACCCTTAGCCAATGCCCGCTGCTGCCTCTGAGCCGATACCCGCTGCCACCGCCAATGGCTTACAAACTCTCCCACAATCAACTGACCCAGCCCTCCACCACTAATTTCTATCTCAGTCCGATGCCGCCAATGCCCGCTGCCTGCCTGCTCATTGTTCTTGTTATATATTATACATTTTTAAAGAAAAAAAAATGAGTGTTTGGGACTGGGAAGGGTGAGGGAGGAGGACATGAATGCAATTTTGTTGTCCAGGGCTTCCATTAACTTAAAGGAGAAGGGTCTGAATGGGTTAAAAAAAAATGCGTGAGGTCCCCCCTCCTTAGTATAACCAGCCTCGGGCTCTTTGAGCCGGTCCTGGTTATTAAAATACTGGGGGAAAATTGGACAGGGGTTCCCCGTATTTAGACAACCAGCACCGGGCTCTTAGAACGGTCCAGGTTCCAAAAATACGTGGGACAAAAGATGTAGGGGTCCCCCATATTTTTAAAACCAGCACCGGGCTCCACTAGCCAGAGAGATAATGCCACAGCCGGGGGACACTTTTATGTAGGTCCCTGCGGCCCTGGCATTACCCCTCCAACTAGTCACCCCTGGCCTGGGTTCCCTGGAGGAGTGGGGACCCCTTAAATCAAGAGGTTCCTCCCCTCGAGGCACCAAAGGGCCAGAGGTGAAGCCCGAGGCTGTCCCCAGCACCCCTGGGTGGTGGGTGCCGGGCTGATAGCCATGTGTGTAAAAAAAGAATATTGTTTTTTTGTTGTGGAACTACAAGGCCCAGCAAGCCTCCCCCGCTTGCTGGTACTTGGAGAACCTCAAGTACCAGCAGGCGGGGAAATAACGGGCTTGCTGGTACCTGTAGTTCTACAACAACAAAAAATACCCAAATAAAAACACAAACACACACAGCGTGACAGTAAAATTATTGAGACAGGCTGTAGCATGTGGGTGCATGTAACCCTATAAAAGTGATGGATTGGGTGACTATTACAATACCCACTGTTGCTGTCTGAAAAATTATGGATTTATAGATTGCTCTGCCGAGACATGTTTTTTTCTAAAATGCACCACAGGTATGGATGGATAGTATACTTGACGACACAGAGGTAGGTAGAGCAGTGGCCTACTGTACCGTACTGCTATATATTATATTATTTATTATTATTATTATCCTTTATTTATATGGCGCCACAAGGGTTCCGCAGTGCCCAATTACAGAGTACATAAACAAATAATCAAACAGGAAAACAGCAACTTACAGTTGACGACAATATAGGACAAGTACAGGGTAAATAAACATAGCTACATCAGCAGATGACACTGGAATAAGTATCAGGTGGCAGAAGACTGCTGGATTTGGTGCAGCTGAAGATTATTAAAGTAAGAAAAGAGTAAGCACATGAGGGAAGAGGGCCCTGCTCGTGAGAGCTTACATTCTAAAAGGGAGGGGTAGACAGACAGGGGTGAAACAGATGGGGTACATAGAGAGCGTGGAACAGAGGTTTAGGATGAGATTTGGCTGGGTTTGGTGAAGAAGTGGGTCTTGAGAGCCCGTTTGAAGTTTTGTAGAGAGGTGGAGAGTCTGAGGGGGAGAGGTAGGGAATTCCAGAGAAGTGGTGCAGCACGTGAAAAATCTTGGAGGTAGGAGTGGGAGGAAGTAATCCGTAGGCAGGAGTCGGTGTGCATTAGCAGAGCGAAGAGGACGGGTGGGAGTGTAAAGCGAGATAAGATCAGAGATGTAGATGGGAGAGGAGTGGGTGAGGGCTTTGTAAGCAAGTGTGAGAAGCTTGAAATGGATTCTGAAAGGGAAGGGGAGCCAGTGAAGGACTAGTAAGAGAGGAGAGGTGGACGTAGTGCGTTTGGTGAGGAAAATGAGTCGGGAAGCAGCATTGAGGATAGATTGGAGTGGAGAGAGGTATTTGTCAGGAATGCCAGTCAGGAAGAGATTACAGCAGTCCAGTCTGGAGATGACCAGTGAGTGGATAAGAGTCTTAGTAGCATCCTGGGTCAGAAAGGGTCTGATCCTGGAAATATTTTTTAGATGAAAACGGCAGGTTTGTGAGAGGTGCTGAATGTGTGGTTTGAAGGAGAGGGAGGAGTCAAGGATTACTCCAAGACAGCGCACTTGGGGGGTAGAGGAGATAGTAGTGCCATCAATAGATAATGAGATTGTAGGAGGTGAGGTTATGCGGGAGGGAGGGAAGATGATCAGCTCGGTCTTAGACATGTTAAGTTTAAGAAAGAGCTGGGACATCCAGGAAGAGATAGCAGAGAGACAGTTGGAGATACGAGTGAGGAGAGTAGGGGAGAGGTCTGGAGAGGAAAGATAGATTTGAGTGTCATCAGCATAGAGATGATATTGGAAACCAAAAGAACTAATGAGCTTACTTAGTGAGGACGTATAGAGAGAGAAGAGAAGAGGACCAAGGACAGAACCTTGGGGTACCCCTACAGTTAGTGGAAGTGAGGGGGAGGTGGAGTCATGAGAGGAGACAGAGAATGAACGGTCAGAAAGGTAGGACGACAACCAAGAGAGGGCTGTGTTACGCAGACCAATGGAGTGAAGGATTTGCAGTAGGAGAGGATGGTCCACAGTGTCAAAAGCAGCAGAGAGATCAAGTAGAATAAGTAGAGAGTAGTGTCCCTTAGATTTAGCAGCATGGAGGTCATTGCATACATTTGTAAGGGCAGTTTCAGTGGAGTGGAGAGGACGGAAGCCAGACTGGAATGGGTCAAGCAGTGAGTGTGAGGAAAGAAAGGAAGTAAGGCGGTTGTAGACAATACGCTCAAGGAGTTTGGAGGCAAAAGGGAGGAGAGAGATGGGTCGGTAGTTGGAGAGAGTGTTTGGATCAAGGGTAGGTTTTTTAAGAATAGGAGAGATGAGAGCGTGCTTGAAGGCAGAGGGGACAGTGCCTGATGAGAGGGAGAGATTGAGAAGGTGGGAAAGATGGGAAAAAGCAGAAGAAGAGAGGTGGCAAAGGAGGCGGGAGGGGATTGGGTCAAGTGGGGAGGTGGTGAGGGGACAGGAACGAATGAGGGCCATGACTTCCTCTCCAGATGCATGGGAGAAAGATGACAGAGTTGGTGCGAGGGATGGGGAGGGTTGGTAAGGGTTGGGAGAAGGCTGGTTACTGATAGTCTGGTGTGATGTGATGTCCTGACGTATGGAGTCAATTTTGGATGTGAAGTAAGTGGCAAAGTCAAGAGCAGAGAGTGAGGAAGGGAGACGAGGTGGAGGTGGGCAGAGGAGTGAGTTGAGAGTGGCAAAGAGGCGCCGGGGGTTGGAAGACTGGGAGGAGATGAGGTTCTTGAAGTATGACTGTTTAGCAAGAGAAAGGGCAGCACTGAAGGATGAGAGCATAAGTTTGAAATGGAGGAAGTCTGCCTTAGAGCGTGATTTCCTCCAGTGTCGCTCAGCCGTACGTGAGCATTTTTGCAGATATCTGGTGCATTTGGTGTGCCAGGGTTGAGGTGTTAATTTGTGAGGGTGAATAGTGGTTGGTGGAGCAACAGAGTCAAGAGCAGAAGTAAGGGAAGCATTGTATGTGGAAGTGGCTTGTTCAGGGCATGAGAGAGAGAGAATAGGAGAGAGAAGTGAGTCAAACAGGGAGGAAAGGAATGTGGTGTCAATAGCTTCAATGTTACGCTTAGTGATGGTAGCCTTAGGAGGTAGAGATGGGGAAGTCGAGAGAGATAGGTTGAAGGAGAGCAGGTGGTGGTCAGAGAGGGGAAATGGGGAGTTGGAAAAATCAGAAATATCACAGCGGTGAGTGAAGACCAGATCCAGTGAGCTCCCATTCACATGGGAGGGTGAGGAGGTCCACTGGGAGAGACCAAGTGAAGAGGTGAGGTTAAGGAGTTTAGAGGCAGGGGATTGTGTGGGGATGTCAATAGGGATGTTGAAATCGCCTAGGATAATGGTGGGAATGTCAGAAGAGAGGAAGTGAGGAAGCCAGGAAGCAAAGTTGTCGATTAATTTGGAAGCAGTGCCAGGGGGGCGGTAAATGACAGCTACTCTAAGATGGACTGGTTGGAAGAGGCATATGGCGTGGACCTCAAATGTAGAGAATATAAGGGATGGTTCTGGTGGTATGAGTTGGTAGGAGTAACTAGAAGGTAAAAGGACCCCAACACCACCCCCATGGCGACCCCCAGGTCGGGGTGTGTGTGTGAATGTAAGGCCCCCAGCAGAGAGAGCAGCAGCAGAAGTAGTGTCAGAGGGCGTAATCCAAGTTTCAGTAATGGCTAGTAGGTGTAGGGAGTTGGAAATGAAAAGGTCATGAGTGGGGACCAGTTTGTTATAAACAGATCTGGCATTCCAGAGAGCACAGGATAGGGGGTATGAGTTTGTGGGAGAGATGTGAATTAGATTTTCAGGGTTGCTGTAGCGATGAGGTGGGATTAAGTTTGAGGGCAGGGATGATGAGAGAGTAGTGATGGTACGGGTGCCTGAGCTAGGAGGGGAAACTGCAGGAGGTGGGCAGGGAGGGAGGTCAGTGTGATGTGGATGGGGGTGTGGGGAGGTGACAGGGAAGGGAGAGAGGGAGCAGGGCTGAGTTGTGGGGTAGCAGGACCATGGGGCAGAGGTGAATGAAAGTGGGGTAACAGGAAAGGTGGGGGAAGGAAACAGAGGGATGGAGGGGAGACAGAGGAGGGGAGAGAGGAGGAGGTGGAGGAGACTAGGGGGGAAGGCTAAAGATACATTATTAGGTAGACACTGAGTGATGTGGGGAGTATAAGAAAACATTGACATAGTGTTAAGTAGGTAAATAGGTTGAGGGAAAGTGGAAGTAGGAGAGGAGACTGTAAGGCAATCCGAGCAGAAGAATTGCAGAAATGCAGGTGAGAAAAGCAGTGTAGGCTCAAGGGGTGTAGATTTAGTATGAAATGAGTCAAAAGCGTAGATAAAGTGGGTGCAGAAAAGTATTTGGAGTGTAAGAAATGAAAGGATTGTGAGAGGTTTAAGAAGCAATGGTAATTATGTTAGATGTTTTAAGTGTGTGCAGGTAAAATTGCATTGGTGCAGCTGTGCTTAAAAAACAAAATTACAATAATACAGATACAGGCATTTGTAGGTGAAATGGATGGTTTATGAAATGTCCAAGTAAGGTAGTTCTGTGCTATGTAATCAGATGCAACAATCAGGAGGTGAGTGATCTGAGGAGTAAGTGACTCACATTTGTTATTAGTTCTTCAGTTTTCTTTGTTTTGTTAGATTGGTGTGCTTCTGTTTTCCTTCTTTTTCACTTCGATTGAACGCTGATTGAACACTGCTGTTATGTGTCAATTTTATCACGCTTTGATAAAAATGCACGCTTAGATCAATAAATGCACAGCCAAATGGCTTTGCACAGCCTACACCTTTGGACTTAAGTAGAAGACTATTACAAGTGAAACCAATAATTGAAATCTGTAACCACACCCCATCCCCTCAAATGCCAGGCAATAAATTACCTTAAAAACAACAACCAGGCATTCCACAAAGATTAAACTGGGTCTATATCATTCAAAACTTTAAAAAAGTACTTCAAAATCACATACTATGCAATAATGTTTCAATTTGCATTACCCAGCAGAATTAGCTTTGCATATATAGATATAGTGCAGCAGAATATATTGGTGGTTGTAGTCAATTGTAATTACCTGTAGGTGACAAGAAGAGAAGAAACGTCAATTCACAATCGATATCAGCTGAAGATAAATTAATGCTGATTGAACACTGCTGTTATGTGTCAATTTTATCACGCTTTGATAAAAATGCACGCTTAGATCAATAAATGCACAGCCAAACGGCTTTGCACAGCCTACACCTTTGGACTTAAGTAGAAGACTATTACAAGTGAAACCAATAATTGAAATCTGTAACCACACCCCACCCCCTCAAATGCCAGGCAATAAATTACCGTAAAAACAACAACCAGGCATTCCACAAAGATTAAACTGGGTCTATATCATTCAAAACTTTAAAAAAGTACTTCAAAATCACATACTATGCAATAATGTTTAAATTTGCATAACCCAGCAGAATTAGCTTTGCATATATAGATATAGTGCAGCAGAATATATTGGTGGTTGTAGTCAATTGTAATTACCTGTAGGTGACAAGAAGAGAAGAAACGTCAATTCACAATCAATATCAGCTGAAGATAAATTAACGCTGATTGAACGCTGCTGTTATGTGTCAATTTTATCACGCTTTGATAAAAATGCACGCTTAGATCAATAAATGCACAGCCAAACGGCTTTGCACAGCCTACACCATTGGACTTAAGTAGAAGACTATTACAAGTGAAACCAATAATTGAAATCTGTAACCACACCCCACCCCCTCAAATGCCAGGCAATAAATTACCTTAAAAACAACAACCAGGCATTCCACAAAGATTAAACTGGGTCTATATCATTCAAAACTTTAAAAAAGTACTTCAAAATCACATACTATGCAATAATGTTTCAATTTGCATTACCCAGCAGAATTAGCTTTGCATATATAGATATAGTGCAGCAGAATATATTGGTGGTTGTAGTCAATTGTAATTACCTGTAGGTGACAAGAAGAGAAGAAACGTCAATTCACAATCGATATCAGCTGAAGATAAATTAATGCTGATTGAACACTGCTGTTATGTGTCAATTTTATCACGCTTTGATAAAAATGCACGCTTAGATCAATAAATGCACAGCCAAACGGCTTTGCACAGCCTACACCTTTGGACTTAAGTAGAAGACTATTACAAGTGAAACCAATAATTGAAATCTGTAACCACACCCCACCCCCTCAAATGCCAGGCAATAAATTACCGTAAAAACAACAACCAGGCATTCCACAAAGATTAAACTGGGTCTATATCATTCAAAACTTTAAAAAAGTACTTCAAAATCACATACTATGCAATAATGTTTAAATTTGCATAACCCAGCAGAATTAGCTTTGCATATATAGATATAGTGCAGCAGAATATATTGGTGGTTGTAGTCAATTGTAATTACCTGTAGGTGACAAGAAGAGAAGAAACGTCAATTCACAATCAATATCAGCTGAAGATAAATTAACGCTGATTGAACGCTGCTGTTATGTGTCAATTTTATCACGCTTTGATAAAAATGCACGCTTAGATCAATAAATGCACAGCCAAACAGCTTTGCACAGCCTACACCATTGGACTTAAGTAGAAGACTATTACAAGTGAAACCAATAATTGAAATCTGTAACCACACCCCACCCCCTCAAATGCCAGGCAATAAATTACCTTAAAAACAACAACCAGGCATTCCACAAAGATTAAACTGGGTCTATATCATTCAAAACTTTAAAAAAGTACTTCAAAATCACATACTATGCAATAATGTTTCAATTTGCATTACCCAGCAGAATTAGCTTTGCATATATAGATATAGTGCAGCAGAATATATTGGTGGTTGTAGTCAATTGTAATTACTCAGCAGAATTAGCTTTGCATATATAGATATAGTGCAGCAGAATATATTGGTGGTTGTAGTCAATTGTAATTACCCAGCAGAATTAGCTTTGCAAATATAGATATAGTGCAGCAGAATATATTGGTGGTTGTAGTCAGTTGTAATTACCCAGCAGAATTAGCTTTGCATATATATAGTGCAGCAGAATATATTGGTGGTTGTAGTCAATTGTAATTACCCAGCAGCAGCTCTACTGCACTCAACATCACCAGTGCTCACAATATATATAATGCTATATACTATGCCATAGTGGTGCTTACTATATAACACCTCCTACTGCGTTCCCCCTGGCAATGAGCATGACACCTAGAGAGTGAAACCCCTGGCAATGAGCATGACACCCAGCACGTGAAACTCTTGGCATTGAGCAGTTTTTGTAAAAGTAATTAGAAGCTTTACTGTAGGGCATAGTGTATCACAGATATTGTGGTGAGTGACATAATATGTTCCAAAGGGCATTAATGTGTGGGGCTTAACATGGTGGAAATTACTGTACTTTTTTCCCTGTGGTGGCCGAGGTCTGTTGGTGCAGGGTCAAGAACTGGGGTGTAAGGTAGTCTTTGCCTGCAAGGCTACGCCCATTTTATGGAGACCATACCCATTTTTGCGAGGTCACGCCCCCCCATCCCGTCCGGAGCGCTCACGCAAATATAGTTTTTTTTATATATATATATATATGGGGGAGGGGCACAATTTTTAATGCCAATGGTGGCGGGGGGCACGCATTTGAAGCCAAATTGTTTAGAAACACCCCTGCAAGAAAATATCTGCAAATCCAATGTTACCATAAGTGTGGCATATACCTGCGCTTGCTCGCGGGGTGAGAACATCTCCCTAATTGAATTCAGCGATATGAATAGAGGTTGTGCAGCAGCCACAGAAAGGGTTAATCTCTGCAACTTGTCACTAAATTACATTGTTGCAATTTTAGCTGGGAGCTGCAATAATTACTCTAATATATAACACAGCCAACACTTCTATATTCACACAATATACTGCATGGTGAATATAGAAGTGGTGCTTACTAAACAGCACCCCCTACTGCATTCCACATCACCGCTGGTCACACTCATATCAGGCCCATAATGCTGTATCCTCTCTTCTGACATTCCCACCATTATCCTAGGCGATTTCAACATCCCTATTGACATCCCCACACAATCCCCTGCCTCTAAACTCCTTAACCTCACCTCTTCACTTGGTCTCTCCCAGTGGACCTCCTCACCCTCCCATGTGAATGGGAGCTCACTGGATCTGGTCTTCACTCACCGCTGTGATATTTCTGATTTTTCCAACTCCCCATTTCCCCTCTCTGACCACCACCTGCTCTCCTTCAACCTATCTCTCTCGACTTCCCCATCTCTACCTCCTAAGGCTACCATCACTAAGCGTAACATTGAAGCTATTGACACCACATTCCTTTCCTCCCTGTTTGACTCACTTCTCTCTCCTATTCTCTCTCTCTCATGCCCTGAACAAGCCACTTCCACATACAATGCTTCCCTTACTTCTGCTCTTGACTCTGTTGCTCCACCAACCACTATTCACCCTCACAAATTAACACCTCAACCCTGGCACACCAAATGCACCAGATATCTGCAAAAATGCTCACGTACGGCTGAGCGACACTGGAGGAAATCACGCTCTAAGGCAGACTTCCTCCATTTCAAACTTATGCTCTCATCCTTCAGTGCTGCCCTTTCTCTTGCTAAACAGTCATACTTCAAGAACCTCATCTCCTCCCAGTCTTCCAACCCCCGGCGCCTCTTTGCCACTCTCAACTCACTCCTCTGCCCACCTCCACCTCGTCTCCCTTCCTCACTCTCTGCTCTTGACTTTGCCACTTACTTCACATCCAAAATTGACTCCATACGTCAGGACATCACATCACACCAGACTATCAGTAACCAGCCTTCTCCCAACCCTTACGAACCCTCCCCATCCCTCGCACCAACTCTGTCATCTTTCTCCCATGCATCTGGAGAGGAAGTCATGGCCCTCATTCGTTCCTGTCCCCTCACCACCTCCCCACTTGACCCAATCCCCTCCCGCCTCCTTTGCCACCTCTCTTCTTCTGCTTTTTCCCATCTTTCCCACCTTCTCAATCTCTCCCTCTCATCAGGCACTGTCCCCTCTGCCTTCAAGCACGCTCTCATCTCTCCTATTCTTAAAAAACCTACCCTTGATCCAAACACTCTCTCCAACTACCGACCCATCTCTCTCCTCCCTTTTGCCTCCAAACTCCTTGAGCGTATTGTCTACAACCGCCTTACTTCCTTTCTTTCCTCACACTCACTGCTTGACCCATTCCAGTCTGGCTTCCGTCCTCTCCACTCCACTGAAACTGCCCTTACAAAAGTATGCAATGACCTCCATGCTGCTAAATCTAAGGGACACTACTCTCTACTTATTCTACTTGATCTCTCTGCTGCTTTTGACACTGTGGACCATCCTCTCCTACTGCAAATCCTTCACTCCATTGGTCTGCGTAACACAGCCCTCTCTTGGTTGTCGTCCTACCTTTCTGACCGTTCATTCTCTGTCTCCTCTCATGACTCCACCTCCCCCTCACTTCCACTAACTGTAGGGGTACCCCATGGTTCTGTCCTTGGTCCTCTTCTCTTCTCTCTCTATACGTCCTCACTAAGTAAGCTCATTAGTTCTTTTGGTTTCCAATATCATCTCTATGCTGATGACACTCAAATCTATCTTTCCTCTCCAGACCTCTCCCCTACTCTCCTCACTCGTATCTCCAACTGTCTCTCTGCTATCTCTTCCTGGATGTCCCAGCTCTTTCTTAAACTTAACATGTCTAAGACCGAGCTGATCATCTTCCCTCCCTCCCGCATAACCTCACCTCCTACAATCTCATTATCTATTGATGGCACTACTATCTCCTCTACCCCCCAAGTGCGCTGTCTTGGAGTAATCCTTGACTCCTCCCTCTCCTTCAAACCACACATTCAGCACCTCTCACAAACCTGCCGTTTTCATCTAAAAAATATTTCCAGGATCAGACCCTTTCTGACCCAGGATGCTACTAAGACTCTTATCCACTCACTGGTCATCTCCAGACTGGACTGCTGTAATCTCTTCCTGACTGGCATTCCTGACAAATACCTCTCTCCACTCCAATCTATCTTCAATGCTGCTTCCCGGCTCATTTTCCTCACCAAACGCACTACGTCCACCTCTCCTCTCTTACTAGTCCTTCACTGGCTCCCCTTCCCTTTCAGAATCCATTTCAAGCTTCTCACACTTGCTTACAAAGCCCTCACCCACTCCTCTCCCATCTACATCTCTGATCTTATCTCGCTTTACACTCCCACCCGTCCTCTTTGCTCTGCTAATGCACACCGACTCCTGCCTATGGATTACTTCCTCCCACTCCTACCTCCAAGATTTTTCACGTGCTGCACCACTTCTCTGGAATTCCCTGCCTCTCCCCCGCAGACTCTCCACCTCTCTACAAAACTTCAAACGGGCTCTCAAGACCCACTTCTTCACCAAACCCAGCCAAATCTCATCCTAAACCTCTGTTCCACGCTCTCTATGTACCCCATCTGTCTCACCCCTGTCTGTCTACCCCTCCCTTTTAGAATGTAAGCTCTCACGAGCAGGGCCCTCTTCCCTCATGTGCTTACTCTTTTCTTACTTTAATAATCTTCAGCTGCACCAAATCCAGCAGTCTTCTGCCACCTTATACTTATTCCAGTGTCATCTGCTGATGTAGCTATGTTTATTTACCCTGTACTTGTCCTATATTGTCGTCAACTGTAAGTTGCTGTTTTCCTGTTTGATTATTTGTTTATGTACTCTGTAATTGGGCACTGCGGAACCCTTGTGGCGCCATATAAATAAAGGATAATAATAATAATAAATAATATAATATATAGCAGTACTGTACAGTAGGCCACTGCTCTACCTACCTCTGTGTCGTCAAGTATACTATCCATCCATACCTGTGGTGCATTTTAGAAAAAAACATGTCTCGGCAGAGCAATCTATAAATCCATAATTTTTCAGACAGCAACAGTGGGTATTGTAATAGTCACCCAATCCATCACTTTTATAGGGTTACATGCACCCACATGCTACAGCCTGTCTCAATAATTTTACTGTCACGCTGTGTGTGTTTGTGTTTTTATTTGGGTATTTTTTGTTGTTGTAGAACTACAGGTACCAGCAAGCCCGTTATTTCCCCGCCTGCTGGTACTTGAGGTTCTCCAAGTACCAGCAAGCGGGGGAGGCTTGCTGGGCCTTGTAGTTCCACAACAAAAAAACAATATTCTTTTTTTACACACATGGCTATCAGCCCGGCACCCACCACCCAGGGGTGCTGGGGACAGCCTCGGGCTTCACCTCTGGCCCTTGGGTGCCTCGAGGGGAGGAACCTCTTGATTTAAGGGGTCCCCACTCCTCCAGGGAACCCCGGCCAGGGGTGACTAGTTGGAGGGGTAATGCCAGGGCCGCAGGGACCTACATAAAAGTGTCCCCCGGCTGTGGCATTATCTCTCTGGCTAGTGGAGCCCGGTGCTGGTTTTAAAAATATGGGGGACCCCTACATCTTTTGTCCCACGTATTTTTGGAACCTGGACCGTTCTAAGAGCCCGGTGCTGGTTGTCTAAATACGGGGAACCCCTGTCCAATTTTTCCCCCAGTATTTAAATAACCAGGACCGGCTCAAAGAGCCCGAGGCTGGTTATACTAAGGAGGGGGGACCTCACGCATTTTTTTTTAACCCATTCAGACCCTTCTCCTTTAAGTTAATGGAAGCCCTGGACAACAAAATTGCATTCATGTCCTCCTCCCTCACCCTTCCCAGTCCCAAACACTCATTTTTTTTTTCTTTAAAAATGTATAATACATAACAAGAACAATGAGCAGGCAGGCAGCGGGCATTGGCGGCATCGGACTGAGATAGAAATTAGTGGTGGAGGGCTGGGTCAGTTGATTGTGGGAGAGTTTGTAAGCCATTGGCGGTGGCAGCGGGTATCGGCTCAGAGGCAGTAGCGGGCATTGGCTAAGGGTCATCGGCAGGATTCGGCGGAAATTATGGCTGTAGTGCCTCACTAGCCACTGACCTCACCGCACGCCACTGTGGGACAGATGTAACATGCAGAGAGAGGTAGATTTTGGAGGGGGAATGTCCTAGCACAACTGTTAATTGCAGTGTAATACTGTAATTCAGCTGTGCAGCATTTGTGGCTAAATGTCAAAGAAGCCAGTATTTACCCTGCATGCAAAACAATAAATGTATTTGAACATACCTCCCAACTATACCAATTTTTGCAGGACACTTTTTTTGGGAATGTCCAGCTAACCCAAACAACCCCCCCCCCCCCCCCTGTGGGGGCCGCAGTGTCCCATAGTCATGGGGAAGGGGGGGGGGGGGGGTGGAAGGCTCCCTGTAGCTTGTTGCTCTGCAAATATGCACATTGTGGGTAATTCAGACCTGATCGCTAGGGTGTGTTTTTTGCATCCCTGTAATCAGGTAGTTGCCGCCTACAGCGGAAGGGAAAATTTGCTGTGCAGGTGTGTGATCACATGTGCACAAGAGCTGCACAGCTCAGCACTTACTCAGCCATTGAGGTGACGTCACAAATCCTCCCACAAAACGCCGGGTCCCTCCAGTGTTTTTCCGGACACTCCCTAGAAACATTCAGTTGCCACCCACACAAACACCCTCTTCTTGTCAATCTTCTTGTGATCTCCGGACCGTCGCACTTACGCATTGTGGCGCATACGCATGTGCAGTGCAGACCTGATTGCCCGCTGGGTGAAAATAAATTGAAGCGATCTGGTCTGAATAAGCCTCAATGTCTATTCACGGGAGACAGAGGGGCTGGGGCATGGCCAGCAGCTCACAGAGCACCTATAATGACAAAAATGGGAGACATGGCTCATGATCGCGATATACCTGCGAAGGTACGCCCTCTACTGATTGACAGGCAGAGGCATTCGCATTTTCTGCGGGGCACCCGGAGAAAATGTAGGCACACGCACAGGATGGACCCTGCGTATATGCCCCCATCCTCTTCATAGTTTTTGCGGTTGGAACGCGTATTACGATCCAAACTATGTCTTATATACACGAGCAGTGTGAAAATGGGGGTAATTAGATGGGGGTAATTCCAAGTTGATCGCAGCAGGAATTTTGTTTGCAGTTGGGCAAAACCATGTGTACTGCAGGGGAGGCAGATATAACATGTGCAGAAAGAGTTAGATTTGGGTGAGTTATTTTGTTTCTGTGCAGGGTAAATACTGACTGCTTTATTTTTACACTGCAAATTAGATTGCAGATTGAACACACCACACCCAAATCTAACTCTCTCTGCACATGTTAAATCTGCCTTCCCTGCAGTGCACATAGGTGGTCATTCCGAGTTGTTCGCTCGGTAATTTTCTTCGCATCGCAGCGATTTTCCGCTTAATGCGCATGCGCAATGTTCGCACTGCGACTGCGCCAAGTAAATTTGCTATGCAGTTAGGAATATTACTCACGGTTTTTTCATCGTTCTGGTGATCGTATTGTGATTGACAGGAAGTGGGTGTTTCTGGGCGGAAACAGACCGTTTTAGGGGCGTGTGGGAAAAAATGCTACCGTTTCTGGGAAAAACGCGGTAATGGCTGGAGAAATGGAGGAGTGTCTGGGCGAACGCTGGGTGTGTTTGTGACGTCAAACCAGGAACGACAAGCACTGAACTGATCGCACTGGCAGAGTAAGTCTCGAGCTACTCAGAAACTGCACAGAGATGTCTTATCGCAATATTGCAAATCTTTCGTTCGCAATTTTAAGATGCTAAGATTCACTCCCAGTAGGCGGCGGCTTAGCGTGTGCAATGCTGCTAAAAGCAGCTTGCGAGCGAACAACTCGGAATGAGGGCCATGGGGGGTAATTCTGAGTTGATCGCAGCAGGATTTTTGTTAGCAGTTGGGCAAAACCATGTGCACTGCATTTACGAACAGATGATTTTTTATATAAATTTTAAAATGTTAGTAAATGTGTGTTTTTTTTTCAACCTGGAAGCCCAACATCGATTAAGATCGATCTTAAATAGACCCCTGGGTTTTAAGGATAACCATGGTTGAGTCCAATGGTTAATTCACGGGTGGTCTTCTGTTTGCCGGCGGTCGGGCTCCCGGCGCTCAGTATACCGGCGCCGGGAGCCCGACCGCCGGCTTACCGACACTTATTTTCCCTCGTGGGGGTCCACGACCCCCATAGAGGGAGAATAAAATAGTGTGGCGCGCGTAGCGCGCCACCGTGCCCGTAGCGTGGCGAGCGCAGCGAGCCCGCAAGGGGCTCATTTGCGCTCGCCAAGCTGTCGGTAAGCCGGCGGTCGGGCTCCCGGCGCCGGGATGTTGGTCGCCGGGAGCCCGACCGCCGGCCACCCGTAGTGAACCCTAATTCACATTGACCGAAGTTCTAATTAAGTCACCTGTGCTCAAGCATGATATCCTTAAAACCTGGATTGCAATGACAGCATTTGGGAACTATGCCTAAGGGTTTAATTTTTACATTTATCCACTGACAATAAATCTACCTACAATATCCCTGTAACTGTTATGATTACAGTATTTCACTAAATAATTTAATTTGCTGAACCTTCTGTAAAAAGAAATATTAAGATGCTGTAATTCCCAGATGCAGCAAATTTGTTAGCTAGTGGGCAAAACCATGTGCACTGCAGGGATGGGGGGGGGGGGGGGGCAGATATAACATTTGCAGAGAGATTTAGGTGGGTTATATTGTTTGTGTGCAGGGTAAATACTGGCTGTTTTGTTTTTACACTGCAATTTAGATTTCAGTTTGAACACACCGCACCAAAATCTAACTCTCTCTGCACATATTATACACCCCCCCCCCCTGCAGTGTACATTGTTTTAGCTAATAAATTTGCTGCTGTGATCAGATCTGAGTTAAGCCCTATGTATTTGGCACTGGCAAAGGGTTAGATGCCTTGCTGTAGAGCTCACACCTTTCTTATCATGCATTGTAATATTTCCTATGTCCTGATGTTGTGCTCTCTGCTCCATCCAAGTAAACAGCAATGTAGCGTGGCTATCAAAGAGCGTGAAGATTGCAGATTTCCTGGGATTAATGCTAAAGAATGCTATTATAGAGGCTGCTGCTTTAATTCAAGTGTCACTGGGGTTAAATGGTGTTTTTACCTTAAAAACACAGGTAGAGTATACAGTACAAAAAAAAAACTAAGCTGCTGTAATTCCTGGATGTTTCCTTACTGCATCAACAGGAAGTGACAAGAAACAATGTAATGTGGAACCGTACAGCAGAAGTGATTGCGGCTACCCCACAATAAGTGCAGCGGAATGTAAGAAGAGGAATTGTTGCTTTGACTGCAGCATTCCCGGGGTTAACTGGTGTTTCTTCAAGTCACAAGGTATGGAGCTGCTGTATAGTTACTCGCAAGTCAGTAGTTGTATGATGCTCACACCTGTTAAGCTGGATACACACAGAATGCCCTACACAGGGGGTGAAATGAGCGCCCCCCACCCCCCGTACGCTCAGTACACATCACGCTGTGCTGAGCGGGGGGAGAGATGTGTGCTGAGCACTTCGCTCAGCACACATCTCTCCCCAAAATCGGGCCGTGAATACGGACCTTTAAACTGGATCCACACTTAGATTATCTGTCCAATTTTTTTTTTCTAGTTGAAACAAAATTATGCTAATATGTGGCAGCAAATGACAATTGACCATTTGCTCACAAACACTGGAAAACATCCAAAAATGGTCATTTAGATAAATTGGTTAAATCCATTTCATTTAGCTAATTTATCCAAACTACCTTTATTGTATCTTTGTGGGTGAATGATGTGTGGGTCAGTGTTGAGGGTGGTGGAGGAGATGGGTAATAGGCACAGCAGGGTGTGGACAGTCAAATAGTGTGCTTAGAGGTTCAGAGTCATTGTATGAGACTCTGGCAACAGTGACTTGATGAGTCTGGTGTTCATAGGGTGGGACGCACTAACCTTTTTATGCTATTGAAATAGTTCTCCTCCTGACCGACGCAGTTCCTTGCTCCGAGGTTGGTGTATTGTCCTGTTGCAGCGCCTCTCCACTGTGGTCACAGTGAGCTGTGTGGTGTTGCTGGCGCATGCCAATCTCCCCCCAACCTCCCTCTGGCATTTCAGACCTACGTACGCATGATGGGATCTTGTATGATATGCGCGTGTGCTGTAGAGATGAAAGTGGCGGTGAGGAGGCAGATCGTGAGATGGGGAAACTTTGTGGACTGTTAGCGAAGGGGAGCACTGGGCAATCTGAGTTGCAAAGAGGGCAGCAGAAGAGGTTATTGCATGTGCACTGGTGACAGGTCCATCCTTGGTGGCTAGCCTCAGTGGTAAAGGGGTACATGAGCTAGTGTCCCTTGGTCAGCCATGTACCATGGCCACCTCCCTACCTCCTATATATTCTCCCTAATCTGTCACTTTGTTACGGTCTGCTGCTGGCACTGGTGTATCGTCCTGCAGATGCCGTCTCCGCCCATTGCTGTGACTTCCCCCAGAGTTAGCCACACAGAGTGACAGATCTGGGAAAATATATAGGAGATCATTACTTTCACTTGCAGCCTACCTTATTTTTTGCAGCCTAGCATGCTCCTGACCCCTTCTCTCACTAATACTTATACAACATTCATGAACTCATCTTAAGGTTTCTTTATTATTCAGTCACACTGTCTTGGATCCAAACCATTTCCTGTGGCATTGCAGTCAAACAATTGAGCTATTTACCCTTGCATAGAAAGGTATAATCTAAGCTAGAGAATTCTATTTGGAGCTCACCTTGTACTTTGTGAAGAAATAATCAGCATTGTGGCTGAGCAGATATATGGAGTGTGTGGCTGCACACTGCATTGATCTGCTGAGTTGCAATGCTAATAATATTTTTTTGCAAAGTACCAATAGCTTCATATAATGTTCACAATTTTTATGCAGGATCAAGTAGCTCAATGGGTAGGGTGTTTGATTAGAATTCAACAGGTTATAGGTTTGAATCCTGGGTATGGTAGTTTGAGGTGTTATTTAATAAAGTGTGTTTATATATTAGTCACACATGGCTTACTTGTACAAATGGCATGTCACCAGTTAGTGCTGACTGCTGATATGCCATTTGCACAAGCAAGCCATGTGTGACTGTATATGCATTTAAGGAGGGCCCCCCGGCAATACCACAAACCATTGAGTGTCAAGTATACTAGATATATCTTCATATCTCATGTGCTTTCTCTGAGACCAATCTTGTTATGCCCCTTCCCCACGAGGCATGCGCCTTTTGTCCATATTGCAAAAATAGTGGGGGGGGGGGGCATATAATTCTCTGTCACAGGGCACTAAAAAGTCTAGTTATGGCTCTGGTATGCATTATGTAATCTGGCAGACCATCTCTCCAACACTGGCTGATTGGAATAGAAATCCGGTTATCTATGTGAGCAAATGACCATCAACGATTTACTCTCAAACACTAGAAAATGGACAAAAATGGTCCCCTAAACAAATTGGTTAAATTTTGGGTTTAACCAATTTGTGTAATGACCATTTTTGACCACTTTTCTAGTGTTTGGGAGCAAATGGTTAATCGACATTTGCTCCTATACATTACCAGATTTTTATTCCATCCATCCAGACTGGATAGATAGCCTGACAGATAATTGTGTAGTGTACGCCCAGGATAACTGTCAGTTATGCTTTCTTTTATGATGGCACACAAATGGGTGGGCAGATCCAAGGCAAGCACTGCCCACTCATGCATAGTTGTCAACTGATGTGAAGTTCCAGGGGGCAATCTCAGTTATAAAGAAGAGTATCTGGAAATTGTCCCTAGTTTAATAAAAAAAATTAAAAAAATTGATCAACTCCATTTATTTAGTATGATATCCCAGGTGATAGGATGCCGGCAGTCAGAATAACATGATTTATTAAATAACACCTCTCAAACTACAATACCCAGGATTCAAACCTATAACCTGTTGAATTCTAATCAAACACCCTACCCATTGAGCTATTTGATCCTGCATAAAAATTGTGAACATTATATGAAGCTATTGGTACTTTGAAAAAAAAAAGTATCAGCATTGCAACGCAGCAGATCCATGCAGTTTGCAGCCACACACTACATGTATCTGCTCAGCCACAATGCTGATTATTTCTTCACAAAGTACAAGGTGAGCTCCAAATAGAATTCTCTATCTTACAATTATACCTTTCTATGCCAAACCTAGAAGTCGGGCCCCCCACCCTGGGATCCCCCAGAGGGAGGCCCGCCCCGTCATGCGGCAGGCTTGTCCGTTTTGGAAGCAGGCTGACGGGCAGCCCAGGCTTGCTTCAGTCTGGGCTTGGCAGGTCTGGAAGCATGAGCTTGCTTTGGGTATGCCTGACCATGGGTACGCTTTACCTGGAGGATGAAAGGGCCCAGGAAAAGTACTTTTAGCCTTCTGCGTGGTAGGAGTCATACTATGTAGGCAAGTTGTTTTAGCAGTAGCCAGATCAGCTACAATCTTATTGAGGTCTTCTCCAAAGAGTGTCTCCCTTGAAAGGAAGCACCTCCAGGGTTTTCTTGGAATCCATATCCACCGACCAGGATCTCAACCAGCTGTATAAAGTATTACCTTGGAACTGGCTCTCCACTCCCCATTATCTGGTTATCATGACTTCCTCCGCCAGTTTCCAGACTCGCTTGCTGAAGCTCGGCCACTTCTTCCTAGCAGCAGGCTCCTGGATCACTGGGCAGCAGAGGTGCTTGGGAGCCGGATGGGGGAGGAGCAATAAGGCAGGCAGCCTTTGGCACCCACACCCACACCCACACCCACCCACACACCAAAAAAGAACATATCCCAGTTTAACATAACGCTATGTGGTGCAAGGTATGGAGCTGGTCACTTGTATCAGACCTCTGACATTTGCCTTTTCACCCATATTGCATACTTTTTCTTGCAGGTTGTGTCTTAATTCAAGAAGTGTTCTAAGTACTTCAGCTTAGTATCTTTACTGACCCCTCTTTACCCCATACTACATAACTGACCCCTCTATACCCTACACTACATCACTGACCTTTCTATAACCATCACTGCATTACTGACCCCTCTTTACAGTACACTGACCTCTATATACCTGCTAGTACATCCCTGATGCCTATATTCCCTACGCTACATCCCTGACACCTCTATTCCCTACGCCACATCCCTGACACCTCTATTCCCTACGCCACATCCCTGACACCTCTATTCCCTACGCCACATCCCTGACGCCTCTATTCCCTACGCCACATCCCTGACGCCTCTATTCCCTACGCCACATCCCTGACGCCTCTATTCCCTACGCCACATCCCTGACGCCTCTATTCCCTACGCCACATCCCTGACGCCTCTATTCCCTACGCTACATCCCTGACGCTTCTATACAGTACAATGCATTACTGATACCTCTAGACCATACATCCTCATTACATCAGAGAGTTAGTGAAACACTGGAAAAAATAAGGGTATAAGTGGACTACAGAAACTGATGCTCTAAACAAAGGAGAGAGAGAGTAAAGCACAAGGGAAAGTGGGCAATTGGAACACCATAGAGAGAGGAGAGATAGAAATGCCTGAAAAAGTAAAGGGGGTTGGGTATGGCATCCGGCGCTCGGGATTCCAGAGGTCACATGATCCCCAATCCTAATACTAACCCTCTGGGGGGGTGGCGGATAGGGCTAACCCTCAGGGGGTGGCAGCTAGGGCTACCTCCCCCCCCCCTCCTAGTGCCTTCCCTTACACCACCTCCCCTGGTCCGACTCCTAACCCTCCCTCCAATACTCACCTTCGGGATGTTGGCTGTCTGTGTGCCGGCACCAGTCTCCCAAGTGGTGTCAGGATTCCAACATCGGTCAAATGACCGCCGGTATACCGTCTGCCAGGATGGTAAATGTATCCTGAGGACAGGTAGTGAGTGTGGAGGGATAGGTGGTTCAGTAAAATGTAACGGCTCAAACTGCGATCATTCACTGATAAATTGATTTATAGCTCTCCCTTTTTAACCATTGCAATTATAAAAGCAATGTTTTTTAAACTTTTAAATAAAGCTTGTTAGCATCCCCAGCACACTGTATATGCTGGGAGATGTAGTTCTCAATATGAAAACATTTAATTACTGTATGAACTCTAATCCCCCAACTGAAACCTGGATGGTGCTCCTGGCAAGTGACATCCTGGCCAAGGGGTAGATACGCCCCTGAGGGTCAGGGCCAGCAACAGAAATCTTGGGCCCCAGTACACTGATATCTCTGGGGCCCCCTTAAGCCCCCCTTAACTTGGTAGAGGGATCTTTAAAAAAAAAAATGGAGCCTTTGACTCGGACCGTCAGTGAGGCCGGCAGGTGGTTTTCATACTGGGCTATCCAGCTCTTCGGTGGCGGTGGCAGGGACATTCAGAAAAGGGCCAGCACAGCAACATGCATAATAATGGCAATACAGTGTGGACCACAGGGACTGGACAAAGTGATGGGGTAAAAGGAGGGGGGAGGGTTTAGTTGGCCTGTTGACACTGCAGCATACTTACGACTGCAAGGGATATAGGACTCTTGAGTTCACGGGCCAATTTCATGGCAGTCTCGGATAGGAGGGCATTGTGGATTCACCAAGGGAATGCTGATGCTGACTCCAAGAAGAAAGGGAGTCTCTTCCCTATGAAGGTGAAGCCTTGTTTGGCGACGGCCTAGTTAATTTGATCTCGGCAGCTCCCGCAGGTAAGTCAACCTTCTTGCCCTATGTTCCCTCTCAACGGAAGAAGACGCATCATTATCTACCGCAGTCATTTTGGCCCAATAGATATGCAAGAAGTTAAGATTCCCCTTTCTTTGCAGGTAGAGGAAGGAGAAGGAAGAGGTCTGTAGCCTCTTCAAGATCGCAGGAGCAGAGATTGTCCTCTGCTTCTGCCAAATCCACTGCATGACGCTGGGGCTTTCTTGCAGGAGCCCACACCAGTGGGGGCACGTCTAAAACTTTTCAGTCAGTTCTGGAGTCATTCGGACCTGGACTCGTGGGTTTTACAAATAGTGTCCCAAGGGTACAAACTGGGGTTTCAAGACGTTCCCCCTCACCGATTGTTCAAATTGGCCTTAGTCAGCAGGGAGAAGGTTTTTATTCAAGCCTCTTCGTGGTCCCGAAGCCGGACGGCTCAGTCAGACCAATCTAAAATCTGAAATCCCTCAATTTCTTCCTAAAGAAATTCAATTTCAAGATGGAATCTCTCAGGGTAGTGATCTCCAGTCCGGAGGAAAGAGATTTCATGGTTTTGGTAGACATAAAGGATGCCTACTTACATGTTCCCATTTAGCCACTGCATCAAGCTACCTAAGGTTTGCAATTCAGGATTGTCATTACCAATTTCAGACATTGCCGTTTGGTCTGTCCACGGCTCCGAGGATTTTCACCAGGGTGATGGCGGAAATGATGGTTCTCCTTCGCAAGCAAGGAGTCACAATTATCCTGTACTTGGATGATCTCCTGATAAAGGCGAGATCCAGGGACCAGTTGGTGCAAAACATTGCACTCTCCCTGACAGTTCTTCAACAACATGGTTGGCTCCTACACTTGCCAAAATCGCAGTTGGTCCCAATGACGCGGTAGTTGTTTTTGGGAGTCATGCTGGACACAGAAGAGGTTTTCTTCCAGGGGAAAGGCTATGGAGATCCAGAGTCTGGTCAAACAAATTCTGAAACCAGCAAGAGTGTTAATCCATCAATGCATTCGGTTGCTGGGGAAGATGGTTGTGGCCTACGAGGCCATTCAGTTTGGCAGGTTCCATGCCAGAGTGTTCCAGTGGGACCTGTTGGACAAGTGGTCCGGATCCCACCTACACATGCACCGGAGGATAATCCTGTCTTCCAA
Organism: Pseudophryne corroboree; assembly: GCF_028390025.1. Classification (NCBI taxonomy): domain Eukaryota; kingdom Metazoa; phylum Chordata; class Amphibia; order Anura; family Myobatrachidae; genus Pseudophryne; species Pseudophryne corroboree. The sequence goes on from NC_086451.1 coordinate 179,514,953, forward strand.
GACCAGAATCTCACTCCATTGGTGGCTGCACAGTTCTCACCTCCTAGAGGGGCGATGGTTCGGGATCCAGCACTGGATCCTAGGGACCACAGATGCAACCCTCCGAGGCTGGGGAGCAGTCACACAGGGGGAAAACGTCCAAGGAAGATGGTCAAGTCAGGAAAGTTGTCTCCACATAAATGTTCTGGAGTTAAGGGCCATTTAATAACTGCAGACACAGTACACACTGGGACGGGTGCCCAGCATCCTCTACAGACTAAGAGAAAAGGATTTACCGGTAGGTATTAAAATCCTAGTTTCTCTAACGTCCTAGAGGATGCTGGGGACTCCGTAAGGACCATGGGGATAGACGGGCTCCGCAGAGTTCATGATCTTCACTGAGGTAACGCACAGCACTGCAGCTGTGCGCCATTGCTCCCATACACCTCACATACTCCGGTCACTGTAAGGGTGCAGGGCGCAGGGGGGGCACCCTGGGCTGCAATATAAACCTCTTTTTGGCAAAAATATAACATATATATACAGCTGGGCACTGTATATATGTATGAGCCCCCGCCAATTTTACAGTTTAAGCGGGACAGAAGCCCGCCGCCGAGGGGGCGGGGCTTCTCCCTCAGCACTCACCAGCGCCATTTTTTCTCCACAGCACCGCTGAGAGGAAGCTCCCCGGACTCTCCCCTGCTTATACCACGGTAGAGAAGATGGTTGAAAAGAGGGGGGGGGGGGCACAAAATTCGGCGCAAATTACATACAGCAGCGCTACTGGACAAACATTAAGTTACTGTGTTTTTCCTGGGTTATATAGCGCTGGGGTGTGTGCTGGCATACTCTCTCTCTGTCTCTCCAAAGGGCCTTGTGGGGAAACTGTCTTCAGAAAAAGCATTCCCTGTGTGTGTGGTGTGTCGGTACACGTGTGTCGACATGTCTGAGGAAGAAGGCTATATTAGAGAGGAGCGGGAGCAAATGAATGTGGTGTCTCCGCTGACACCTGATTGGATGGATATGTGGAATGCTTTAAATGCTAGTGTAAACTCATTGTACAAAAGATTAGACAAGGCTGAAGCTTTGGGACAGTCAGGGTCTCAACCCATGCCTGATCCTATGTTGCAGGGACTGTCAGGGTCTCATAAGCGCCCACTATCCCAGATTGTTGACACAGATACCGACATGGATTCTGACTCCAGTGTCGATTACGATGATGCAAAGTTACAGCCAAAATTGGCAAAATCCATTCGATATATGATTATGGCAATAAAAGATGTTTTGCACATCACAGAGGAACCCCCTGTCCCTGACAAGAGGGTACATATGTACAAGGGAAAGAAGCCTGAGGTAACTTTTGAGGGGGTCACACGAGCTGAACGAGTTATGTGAAAAAGCTTGGGAATCTCCAGATAAAAGACTGCAGATTTCCAAAAGGATTCTTATAGCGTATCCTTTTCCATCAACGGATAGGTTACGATGGAAATCCTCCCCTAGGATGGACAAAGCATTAACACGTACAGCTACAGTTGGAAAATCAAATTTTTACCTTATGTTCCCTCACAGCATAAGAAAGCTCCGCATTATCAAATGCAGTCCTTTCGGTCACAAAGAAACAAGAAAGTGCGAGGTGCGTCCTTTCTTGCCAGAGGTAGGGGCAGAGGAATAAAGCTGCACAACACAGCTAGTTCCCAGGAACAGAAGTCCTCCCCGGCCTCTACAAAATCTACCTCATGACGCTGGGGCTCCACTGGCAGAGTCCGGCCCATGTGATGTCATGCAGCTGCTCTGACCACACCTCCTGTTTCTCCGTTGCCGACCCCATTTTGAAACCGTGCCCCCGCACCGCTCCATCTCCGACTTGGAAATGGAGTGTTGTTGACCCCCCTCCCCCCCCCCCCCCCCCCTTCACCGATTCACAGGCAGAGGCGATCGCATTATCTGCGGGTTGCCGCAGAAAATGCAGGCGGATGCGTATGCTCTTAGCAGTTTTTGCAGTTGGATTGCGATCCAACCTGAATCAGGCCCCATTACCTATCACAATGCACTGCGGGTAGTACAAAATGGGGTTAATATAGGAGAAAAAACCCCAGAGCTGTGCTCCTTAACTGTCCCTGGTGGCTAGTGGAGCGGCTGCCCAGTAATCAGTGTCAACGCCAGTGCGCACACGGCCCGCCCCCATCAGCGGCCTCGTGATCCCGGAGGGTGGTGTGTGTGTGACTGACCTTAGGAAGAAACCGGAGCCTCCGCTGCAGTGACCCAGCAACCGGGGCACGGGAGTATACTGCGCCACTGGGAGTGATGGAGCTGCAGTAATGAAGTCTATTAGACCTAGCCTGCTGCAGCCCTTGTAGATTCTTATAAAAAAAGTTCTTCTTTTCTTGCCAAAATTAATAGCTAAGAATAGGCTGCCTGAGGCAGCCCCCTGTTAAGTGGCCTGCTACTGAAGGCACCAACTACAAACTGAGCTCCCTGTTCATGGAAGCGAGGTTATAGAGGAGGGGGCGCTGAGCATCTTGGGAACAGTCAAAAGCTTTGAGCCTGTTGGTGCCTCAGATCAAGATCCTACTCTACACCCCAATGTGAATCCTTGTGGAGTCCAGTGTACCCCACAGAAGAAATGAATGTGTCACACCCATTGGCAGCAACATTAGAATAGCTGCTGATGGGCACAATTGAGAAAGGAAGGGGGGAAAACATTTGAATCCAGCACATATATGTAATTTGAATATGTAATTTGTACCTTCCTACTTTAAAATGTAATGGATGAACCTCACCCTGTGAGAACTATCTTCATGATCAAGAGATCTCATATGCAAGATAAGTATGTGTTGGGATAGGGCTGTGGAGGGCGGCTGCTCGGGCACACCCCTGTCAAGTTAAGGAGATTCAACTGAGGCAGCACAAGGGAACTCTCATCTGGGGACAACAACTGCAGGGAGAACACATTTTCAGACGAATGTGGGAGGGCAGAAGGCTGCCTAATACTGAAGCACCACCAAACAACAAACCAAATGCAACAACTAGTGCAAGCATTCCTGGGGGAAGGCCTGCAGCAGATGGATTTGCATATGGTGATGTCATCCAAGCAGTGGGCATAGTTGGCTGCAACCCTCGTCTGCATATGAAAAGAGAAAAGGGTCACGCAGGGCATGGCGGCCTTTGTGGGGTTGCGCTTGGATGACACCTAAATCGCTTTATACACCCCCACCCCCCATCAGTGTGGGCTCATGTTGGCCATGCCCCAGCCCCTGAAGCATTCAAGCTGATTTCTTGCAGCAGCTGGACCCAGTAACAGCTCCAGAGTTACTCTACAAGACAAGTAAAAGGGTGTGAGCCCTGCAGCACCACCTGTAGTTTGCATACACACATATATAGGACAGCATCTCTTATATGCCCCAGGGTCAATAAAATAGTATCCTTATCTATGGTATCCATCCCCTCAGATAAGGTAACCGTCCATGCCGCTACAGCACTACACACCCAGGCCGACGCAATTGCCGGTCTGAGTAAGGTACCTGAATGTGTATAAATGGACTTCAGGGTAATCTCCTGTTTGCGGTCAGCAGACTCTTTGAGGGTAGCCGTATACTGGGACGGGAGGGCTACCTTCTTGGATAAGCGTGTTAATGCTTTGTCCACCCTAGGGGAGGATTCCCATCGTAACCTATCCATTGATGGGAAAGGATACGCCATAAGAATCCTTTTGGAAATCTGCAGTCTTTTATCTGGAGATTCCCAAGCTTTTTCACATAACTCGTTCAGCTCGTGTGACCCCCTCAAAGGTTACCTCAGGCTTTTTTCCCTTGTACATGTGTACCCTCTTGTCAGGGACAGGGGGTTCCTCTCTGATGTGCAAAACATATTTTATTGCCATAATCATATATCGAATGGATTTTGCCAATTTTGGCTGTAACTTTGCATCATCGTAATCGACACTGGAGTCAGAATCCGTGTCGGTATCTGTGTCAACAATCTGGGATAGTGGGCGCTTATGAGACCCTGACAGTCCCTGCAACATAGGATCAGGCATGGGTTGAGACCCTGACTGTCCCAAAGCTTCAGCCTTGTCTAATCTTTTGTGCAATGAGTTTACACTAGCATTTAAAACATTCCACATATCCATCCAATCAGCTGTCGGTGGAGACACCACATTCATTTGCTCCTGCTCCTCTCTAATATAGCCTTCTTCCTCAGACATGTCGACACACGTGTACCGACACACCACAAACACAGGGAATGCTTTTTCTGAAGACCGTTTCCCACAAGGCCCTTTGGAGAGACAGAGAGAGAGTATGCCAGCACACACCCCAGCGCTATATAACCCAGGAATACACAGTAACTTAATGTTTGCCCAGTAGTACTGCTGTATGTAATTTGCGCCGAATTATGTGCCCCCCCCCCCCCCTCTTTTCAACTCTCTTGTCTACTATGGTATAAGCAGGGGAGAGTCCGGGGAGCTTCCTCTCAGCGGTGCTGTGAAGAAAAAATGGTGCTGGTGAGTGCTGAGGGAGAAGCCCCGCACCCTCGGCGGCGGGCTTCTGTCCCGCTTAAACTGTAAAATTGGTGGGGGCTCATACATATATACAGTGCCCAGCTGTATATGTGTTATAGTTTTGCCAAAAAGAGGTTTATATTGCTGCCCAGGTGCCCCCCCCCCCCCCCCCCCCCTGCGCCCTGCACCCTTACAGTGACTGGAGTGTGTGAGGTGTATGGGAGCAATGGCGCACAGCTGCAGTGCTGTGCGTTACTTCAGTGAAGATCATGAAGTCTTTTGCCACCTCTGAAGTCTTCTTTTCTTCTCATACTCACCCGGCTTCTATCTTCCGGCTCTACAAGGGGGACGGAGGCGCGGCTCTGGGACGGACGGCGATGGTGAGATCCTGCGTACCAATCCCTCTGGAGCTAATGGTGTCCAGTAGCCTAAGAAGCAGGACCTTGCAACTCGGAGAGTAGGGCTGCTTCTCTCCCCTCAGTCCCTCGATGAGGGAGTCTGTTGCCAGCAGTGCTCCCTGAAAATTAAAAACCTAACAAAATACTTTCTGTCAGAAAGCTCAGGAGAGCTCCTGAAAAGCACCCAGTCTCCACTGGGCACAGTATCAAACTGAGGTCTGGAGGAGGGGCATAGAGGGAGGAGCCAGTGTACACCCAGAACTAAAGTCTTTCTTAAAGTACCCATGTCTCCTGCGGAGCCTGTCTATCCCCATGGTCCTTACGGAGTCCCCAGCATCCTCTAGGACGTTAGAGAAAATAGGATTTTAATACCTACCGGTAAATCCTTTTCTCTTAGTCCGTAGAGGATGCTGGGCACCCGTCCCAGTGCGTACTGTGTCTGCAGTTATTAAATGGCCCTTAACTCCAGAATATTTATGTGGAGACAACTTTCCTGACTTAACCATCTTCCTTGGATGTTTTCCCCCTGTGTGACTGCTCCCCAGCCTCGGAGGGTTGCATCCGTGGTCCCTAGGATCCAGTCCTGGATCCCGAACCATCGCCCCTCTAGGAGGTGAGAACTGTGCAGCCACCAATGGAGTGAGATTCTGGTCTTGGAAGACAGGATTATCCTCCGGTGCATGTGTAGGTGAGGTCCGGACCACTTGTCCAACAGGTCCCACTGGAACACTCTGGCATGGAACCTGCCAAACTGAATGGCCTCGTAGGCCGCAACCATCTTCCCCAGCAACAGAATGCATTGATGGATTAACACTCTTGCTGGTTTTAGAATTTGTTTGACCAGACTCTGGATCTCCATAGCCTTTCCACTGGAAGAAAGCCTCTTCTGTGTCCAGTATGACTCCCAAAAACAACAACCGCGTCATTGGGACCAACTGCGATTTTGGCAAGTTTAGGAGCCAACCATGTTGTTGAAGAACTGTCAGGGAGAGTAGATGTTTTGCACCAACTGGTCCCTGGATCTCGCCTTTATCAGGAGATCATCCAAGTACGGGATAATTGTGACTCCTTGCTTGCGAAGGAGAACCATCATTTCCGCCATCACCCTGGTGAAAATCCTCGGAGCCGTGGACAGACCAAACGGCAACGTCTGAAATTGGTAATGACAATCCTGAATTGCAAACCTCAGGTAGCTTTATGCAGTGGCTAAACGGGAACATGTAAGTAGGCATCCTTATGTCTACCAAAACCATGAAATCTCCTTCCTCCGGACTGGAGATCCCTACCCTGAGAGATTCCATCTTGAAATTGAATTTCTTTAGGTAGAAATTGAGGGATTTCAGATTTAAGATTTGTCTGACTGAGCCGTCCGGCATCGGGACCACGAAGAGGCTTGAATAAAAACCTTCTCCCTGCTGACTAAGGCCGATTTGAACAATCCCCAGTTTGTACCCTTGTGACACTATTTGTAAAACCCACGAGTCCAGGTCTAAATTAATCCAGAACTGACTGAAGTGTTTTAGACGTGCCCCCACTGGTGCGGGCTCCTGCAAGAAAGCCCTAGCGTCATGCAGTGGATTTGGCAGAAGCAGAGGACGATCTCTGCTCCTGCGATCTTGAAGAGGCTACAGACCTCTTCCCTCTTTTCCTTCCTCTACCTGCAAAGAAAGGGGAATCTTTAACTTCTTGCATATCTATTGGGCCAAAATGACTGCGTTAGACAATGATGCGTCTTCATCCGTTGAGAGGGAACATAGGGCAAGAAGGTTGACTTACCTGCGGGAGCTGCCGAGATCAAATTAACTAGGCAGTCACCAAACAAGGCTTCACCTTCATAGGGAAGAGACTCCCTTTCTTCTTGGAGTCAGCATCAGCATTCCCTTGGTGAATCCACAATGCCCTCCTATCCGAGACTGCCATGAAATTTGCCCGTGAACTCAAGAGTCCTATATCCCTTGCAGTCGTAAGTATGCTGCAGTGTCCTTGATATGATCCAACGTAAGGAGTATCCCATCTCTCCAAGATATCTATATCGGATGACGAGGTATTCGACCAATTCTTGAATACTACTACTCACCCATGCGCATGTAATGGCAGGTCTAAGTAATGTACCCGTGGTTACATAACTAGAAATAATGTAGCTTCCTGCATACGAACCGCTGGATTTGTGACAGGGCCCCGTGCAGAAGAGGGGGTGACTCCCACTTTATTCTGTCCGCAGCAGGAAATGAATAAACAACCGGAAACCTTTTGGGGATTTGAAACCATCTTGTCGAGCTGGCCCAGACTTTCTCAAACAGAGATGGAGGAACGTTACATCAGCTTTCATTATATATCTATATATACATACATATAGACCCCTTTGTCAGGAACAGCAGGGTCCTCAGTGATGTTAATATGTCCTTAATATCCACAATCATGTACTGAATGCTCCTTGCCAATATTGGATCTAATCAGGAAATATTATGGCCGACATAGGAATCAGTATCCGAGTCCGTATCGATGTGTAGTAACATTTTTGCGGGCCTGAGTGAAAAGAAGCATAGCCATGAACATCACATCTTTTCTCTACGTCTGTGTCTGGGACACAGATTTATCCAACCTCACTCTGATATTACTGAAACTTTCACCCAGTCAGTTATTGGTGGTGCCAACAGGGCCACCATCATATGTCTGCATTCCTAATATAGTTTCCTCTTGGGAAAAACATTCAGCCACCGACATGTTGACACACATGTACCAAGTACCCACAGACACATCGGCTTATGGGGGATAGACCTACAGTAAATCTGTCAGAGGGACAGAGAGGATTTTTCAGCTCACAATCCAGCGCCAAAAGTACACAGTCTGGGAAATAATAAACTCTATAGTGATAGACTTGTTACGCTCTATAGATGTGCTGGTGAGGTGAGAAAGAAGCCCCGCCGCTGTAATGGCACGCTTCTGTCCCGCTCAGAAACAAATAATTAATTACGCTGGCGGGGTAAGTACAGTGCCCATGCCCTAATGTCCACTTTTGCCAGCCTTTTGTGAGGAATTTATGCTGCCCAGGGTGCCCCCCTTCCCCACCCACACGCCCTGCACCCTGCAGTGCCTGTGTTTGTGTGGGAGCATGGCGCACAGCATTCCGCTCGCTGCGTGGTACCTCAGAATGCCGTCACTGGAGAAGAAGTCTTCTGTTCTTCTGCTACTCTCCTGTCTTCTGACTTCTGGCTCTGTAAGGGGGTGATGGCAGGCTACGGGAGTGGGCATCTAGGCGTACCTAGCGATCAGCACCCTCAGGAGCTAATGGTGTCCTGTCAGCCAGAAGCATAGCCATTGAACTCACTAGAAGTTGGTCATACTTCTCTCCCCTAAGTTCCACGAAGCAGGGAGACTGTTGCCAGCAGCCTCCCTGAAAATAAGAAAAACTAACATAAGTCTTTTCAGAGAAACTCAGTAGAGCTCCCCTGTAGTGCATCCAGTCTCACTGGGCACAATTCTTAAACTGGAGTCTGGAGGAGGGCAGAGCCGAAACTAGGGAGGAGCTAGGGGGGGCATGTGACCCGGGCGCGGGATTTGATAGGGCGCTGGGATCAGCTGGGTCTGACACAGCAGAGAATCTATTGAAGAAAAATGGGATTTGTAGTCATGTGTGCTACTGCTTAGACTTTATGCAGTAGCATAGAGACTACAAATCCCATGAGGCATTGCAGAAAGCTGGCCACGGCTGCTGGAGCTAGGGAGTCAGGGTAACGTCTAGTTTCCCTTCCTAAGCAGCGGCGGCAAGCCCAAAAAAGTATACTGCCCGCCCGCACGAGCTACGAATGTGGTCAGCTACTGACCTTTTTCTGGCCCCACACAGCATTGCATTCAGCCCGACAGCACAGTGATGGATGGAAGCAGGACAGCGAGAGACGGAGGTAAAACACACACACATATTCACTGTGACTGGTGTTAACCCCTGCAGCTCATTCAAACTACTGCTCATTTTCACCACTGTGACAGCTACAGATATATATATATATATATATATATATATACAGATATATATATATAATAAAATAGAAAAATAAAAATAAAAAAAATAAGAAACAAACAAATTCAACACAGATATCCCTCAGACCAGCAGACACCAGTAATACACACATGATATATATATATATATATATCTATATCTATCACACACACACAAACACACACACACACACACACACACACGTGTATATATGTACACAGCCACATATATATATATATATATATATATATATATATTATTTATTTGGGGGGGGGGGGGGGGGCGCAAAAATTTCTGTCTTGCCCCGGGTGCCGTTAGTCCTAGTTTCGGCCCTGAGGAGGGGCATAGAGGGAGGAGACAGTTCACACCCTTTGAAAGTCTTAAAGTGCCCATGTCTCCTGCGGATCCCGTCTATACCCCATGGTTCTTAATGTGATCCCAGCATCCTCTAGGATGTATGAGAAAACAAATAACGCACACACGAGGAGGAGAGAACAAAGGAAGCTATAAGGAGGGGAGGGGAGGTGAGGGGGGGGGGGGAAGGTAAGGTAGTAAAGGGATATTGGATAAACTACAACCTTATACATATTCATTAATGTACCAGTAGTTAGAAGTAGAAGAGCTCTAACAGAAACCACAAAGCTTATCTAAAGCCACACCACACTGGATATGCCCAATCTCATTTGATCTTTGAAGCAAAGCAGTATTGGACTTTTACTACCAAGCAGTCTCCCATCCATGTATTATCAGATTATTTAGGTGTTTTTAAACTACCAACACCCTTTTCTTGGTAGTGTACATTTAATTTTTACACATATTCTTTTATGTACCAGAAGTTAGAAGTAGAAGAGCTCTAACAGAAACCACGAGCTCATCTACAGCCACAGCACACTGGATTTGCCCAATCTCTCCTGATCATGGAAGCTGAGCAGTGTTGGTCCTGGTTTTAGTACTTGGATGGGAGACCACCAGGAAATACCAGGAGCTGTGTGTATTTTTACAATACCAACACCGTTCTCTTGATGCATTCCATTTTGAAACATTGGGGCAGATCTATTAAGCCTGGTGAACTGATAAAGTAAAAAAATACAAAAGAATATAACCAGGCGCTAATACATCATCACCATATTCTGGTGATCAAATTACTGGTATTAAAAATTATGTACAAATAATACTGCAATTAATGTATACTTAAGCTGCAGGAGAGAGCTTGACTTGGGGTAAATCAAGTAAAAAAGAACCGGCACTTTAAAGTCTCCGGTAACACTGGAACACTGAACTAATCTCCTCTTGCGCTATAAATAGTATGATATGGCTCAAAGTTCAATAAAAACAAATAAATAATTTCATATATTCTATATTTCTTTTTCATCCACTAGGGGTCACTGGAGTACTCTTGGGATATGGACGGCTTCCACCGGAAGAAGGCACTGAATAAATTAATTTTTGAGACTACTCCTCCCCTCCATATCCTCGAGCACTTCAGTGTTTTTTCTGTGCTCGACACAGTTAGAAGGCATAGTGGAGCTCGTCCACAAAGTATTGGAATTTTTTCTAAGTTTTTTTTTTTTTTTCCTTTCAAGGATTTCCACGTCCTTTCCCCCCTTCTAACAGGCGTGGGTCAGGGACAGTGGAAGCGGCTGAGAACAGCCGTGAGTGTCGGACCTCTCTGTAAAGAGCTCCCTCACTCCACCTGCAGGCTGCCTGCAAAAAGCTGGACGGAGCTTGGATGAGAAGCCCCGTCATAGACTTTTGTTACGGTCCAGGTATGTTGGGTAGGGGCGGTCAGCTTATGCTGCCGCCCCACTGTTGGGGATTGTATTGGGCATGTTTCACTCACTAACGACCGCTGCCCGGAGCGCGTGTGCATAGGCCGCTTCACGGCTCTATGCAGCGCGCTCTCACTCTCCGCCGCTCCCAGCATCTTAAGTTACCTAGCAGACCGCTGCTCCCTGCGCCGCAGCAGCCGATATGTTCCCCGCTGCCTGGCTACACAGGAGGCCACTCCACTCTATGCTGTGTGTGGCGGGCCGGGAGCGCGTGTGCATAGGCCGCTCCACGGCTCTATGCAGTACTCTCTCTGCTCCCGCTGACCGCCCGCAGCAGCCGAGGAGTTCCCCGCTGCCTTGGCATACAGGTACAGGCCGCTCACACGGCCCTATGCAAAGTTCCGCAGGCCCCGACCCGGTGCTGTACACGGAGGTCGTGGGGGTGGGGGGAGACATTAGCAGTATTGGCAGTGTTAAGCTTTGTAGAAAAACTTGGTACTTAACATGTTTAATGTTCTCCTGTCTGTTCCAGGATTCCTATATTACATCTCGGCTTAAGAGTGGTACTAGGGGAATTTGGGGGTCAGTTTTCTTATTGCTGGCAGGCACTGCACTTGCCTGATATATACAAGGAACTTTGGTGTTATTACTGAGTCGTGCAGACTGTCTGTGTGTAGTTTGTATTGTCTGTCTTTATAATGAGTAAGACACCAGCAAAATCTAAGAAACATTTTTCATGTCATGTCTGTAAGAGTGTGTTGCCTGATGGATCCACCACATGTACAGCATGTGTTGTTAATACAGCCACAAATACGATTTCCACAGAAGTAAAGCCAGCATCTCTGGACCCTCCATGGGCTTTACTTGCGGATGTATTAGTTGGTTTACAATCAGAGCTGGCCGCCTCTCGTGAAGAAAGAGAGGCGGCAAGATCTGAGTTTAAAATGAGACCATTTGAGTTACCAGGGGAGTCTCAATCTGGTCAGAGGTCCACCTTGAGTGGAAAAGATAAGTTTCCTTTTCCTAATAATTTTCCAGTCTCTGGGATACTAGACCTCACTGAACATGAGTATGAGGAGGGCGAAATAGACCAACAGTCAGATAGTGACGATTTTGACAGCCCAGGTATTGATAATCTCATCAGAGCAGTACGTCAGTCGCTGGAGTTTACGGAAACTGAGGAGCCCCTGACGAATGATGAGGTAGTCTTTACTAAACGACAGAGATCTCCGATGTGTTTCCCTATTTCGGAATCTCTTAATAAAATGTTACTGGAAACACGGAAGAATCCGGATAAACGGTTTTCTATACCTCGTAGATTTAAATCGAGTTACCCGTTTCCAGAGTCCATGACAGCTACATGGGAGAACCCACCATCGGTGGATTCATCCGTATCTAAACTTACAAGGAAGTTAACCATACCAGTACCAACTGCTACTACGCTTAAAGACCCTGCAGATCGTAAAATAGAGGCTATGCTAAGGTCCATGTATACAGCAGCTGGAGTGCTGCTGAGACCTGGGTTGGTTGGCATTTGGGTTACTAAAGCATTAATGGTATGGATAAAAGAGCTCAAGTCTGCTCTGCAAGATGACCATCTTATACTTCTCGCGGATCAGATCTGGGAAGCTGCTGAATATCTATGTACAGCTTCTACTGACGTCTGTCAGCTTACTTCTCGCCTGTCCTCATCGCTAGTCATAGTTCGACGAGCACTTTGGCTGCGTTCTTGGCAGGGGGAGACGGAGGTTAAAAAAGGTATAGAGGCATTGCCTTAGGATGGCGAGAAGCTTTTCGGTCCTGAATTGGACAAATGGATTTCTGAGGCTACTGGAGGAAAGTCTGTGTTTCTTCCATCGCCTACAACTATACCTAAACGGAAATATTCTGGTCCGGCGTTCAAATCCTTTAGAACTCAGCCCTTTCGTGGGCAGGGCACAGGAGCAGTCATGCCTGGTAGAAGAGGTCGGGGACGTAGTGCCCGACAATCCAATGCACGTCGTCAAGACACTAAGACCACTAACAAACCAGTGGCATGACGGGCTCCCAGCCCATCTCGGATCTCCAATTGTGGGAGCACGCCTTCAGAGCTTTCAGGGGGCGTGGCTGCAGACGTCCACAGATGGGTGGATCCGCAATTTAGTATTAGAGGGTTACAAAATAGAGTTCGATTATCTTCCGACAGGAAGATTTTTCACGACAGGACTGCCTGTGTCGGACGACAAGAAAGCAGTTCTGCAGGTTGCCATTCAGTCTCTGCTGAATGCTGCAGTTGTAATTCCGGTCCCCGTGCAGGAACAGGGGCAGGGTTATTATTCCAGTCTGTTTCTGGTACCAAAACCAGATGGCTCAGTCAGGCCAATATTGAACCTAAAAGGTCTCAATCATTACGTCACTTACCACAGATTCAAGATGGAATCTCTCAGGTCAGTAATTGCAGGGTTAGAGCCACAGGAATTCATGATTGCACTGGATCTCAAAGATGCGTACTTACACATTCCGATTTGGCCACCTCACCAGAGTTTCTTAAGGTTTGCAATAAGGCGAGACCATTACCAGTTTTAGGCTCTGCCGTTTGGCCTCTCATCAGCGCCTCGGGTATTCACCAAGGTAATGTCCGTGATGATAGCTCATCTCAGGTCCCTAGGAGTAATAATTGTTCCGTATTTGGACGATCTACTCATAAAGGCTCCGTCTCAACAATTGCTTCTCCAGCATGCTTTGCTAACGTACAATGTACTAGTTCAGCACGGTTGGATAGTCAGTTTAAAGAAATCACATCTAATTCCGTGTCAACGACTTCAATTCCTAGGGATGATTCTCGATACAGTAAATCAAAAGGTTTACCTGCCACAACAGAAAGTACAGGTCATTCGTCATCTGGTGCAATTAGTGCTCAAGCCACGCACAGTCTCAGTACATTTGTGCTTTCGCCTTTTAGGCACAATGGTGGCGGCTTTCGAAGCACTTCAGTTCGGAAGATTTCACTCACGTCCGTTTCAACTGGAGGTGTTAGCGCAATGGTCGGGATCACATCTGCAGATGCACCACAGGGTGAGATGTCGCCACAAGTCAGGGTGTCTCTTCTCTGGTGGTTAAAAATACACAATCTATCTGCAGGGAGACGATTCGGCGTCGTGAATTGGATAATTCTGTCAACAGACGCAAGTCTCAGAGGTTGGGGAGCTGTAGTTCAGAGTTATCGGCTCCAGGGCCTCTGGGCAGATCACGAAAGATCGCTATCCATAAATGTTCTGGAACTCAGGGCGATTTACAATGCTCTAAGACAAGCAGTGTACATGTTTCGTTTTCAGACTGTTCAGGTGCAGTCAGACAATGCGACTGCAGTCGCATACATAAACAAACAAGGAGGAACGAGAAGCCGCATGGCAATGCGGGAAGTAGCTCGGATCCTCAGATGGGCCGAATATCACCAGGTGATATTGTCGGCAGTGTTCATTCCGGGAGTGGACAACTGGGAGGCAGATTTTCTCAGTCGTCGGGATTTTCATCCAGGAGAGTGGGCATTAAATCCAGAAGTGTTTCAGATGTTGATCCAGAGGTGGGGTTACCCTCAGGTGGATCTGATGGCATCCCGCCACAATCATCAGGTGTCACGATATGTGTCCAGAACAAGAGATCCAAGGGCAGTGGCGGTGGATGCTCTCACAGCCGCGTGGCCGTACAGCCTCGTGTATCTGTTTCCACCGTTTCCGCTGCTCCCGCTGTTGCTAAAACGGATCAAGAGAGGGTCCGTCACAGTCATACTAATAGCGCCTCATTGGTCTCGGAGAACTTGGTTCTCGGATCTCCTCGGTTTACTCGCAGACGATCCGTGGCCACTCCCACTACGTCCGGACCTGTTACAACAAGGTCCGTTCCTTTACCCCGATTTAGCGCGGCTGCGTTTGACGGGGTGGCTGTTGAAAAGGCCATCTTGAGAAGAGAGGGCATTCCGGAGTCTGTTATACCAACCATGGTACGAGCTAGGAAGCCGGTTACGGCAGCTCATTATTACAGAATCTGGCGTACTTATATAGGTTGGTGTGAAGCTCGGAAGTTTCCGACATCATCTTTTAATTTATCCCGTCTTTTGTTATTTTTACAGATGGGGTTAGATGGAGGACTACGTCTTTCCACACTAAAGGTGCAGGTATCTGCGTTGTCAATTTACTTTCAAAGGAAATTGGCCTCGTTGCCGTCAATACATACGTTTCTACAGGGTGTAATGAGGATACAGCCTCCTTTCATTCCACCTACAGCACCATGGGACTTGAATCTGGTTTTAGATTTCTTACAGTCCGATTACTTTGAACCCTTACAACAAGTGGATATTAAATTTCTCACTTGGAAAACGATTTTTCTTTTAGCCTTAGCTTCGGCTAGGCGTGTTTCAGATCTGGGTGCCTTGTCGTGCAAGTCACCGTATTTAGTTTTTCATGATGACAGAGCGGAACTTCGGACGAATCCCGCTTTTCTACCAAAGGTAGTGTCGTCTTTTCACATCAATCAACCAATAGTAGTTCCGGTATTAACAGAGAATGCTGAAACGTTGGATGTGGTTCGCGCATTACGCGTCTATGTATCCCGAACGTCTACGGTTCGTAAGACGGATACGTTGTTTGTTCTCTATGATGCGGCTAAGAGGGGTTGGCCAGCCTCTAAGCAGACCTTATCCAGATGGATCAAACTGACCATACGTCAGGCTTACCTTCATGCTAGGTTACAGCCACCTACATCAGTAACAGCTCATTCCACACGTTCTGTGGGAACGTCATGGGCAGCGAGTCGTGGGGCTTCTACGACACAGCTTTGCCGTGCGGCTACTTGGTCTTCAGTGCACACGTTTGTGCGCTTTTACAAGTTTGATACGTTCGCGGCATCAGCATCTAGCTTTGGCCGTTTAGTGTTACAAGTGCCAAACAGCTCTCCCGCCACAGAGGAAACTTTGGTACATCCCAAGAGTACTCCAGTGACCCCTAGTGGATGAAAAAGAAAATAGGATTTTGGTACTTACCAGGTAAATCCTTTTCTTTGAATCCATAGGGGGCACTGGACGCCCACCCAGAGCAGTTTATCTGTTTTAGGAAGTTCAGTGGTTCTTATGGTAACACACTTTCACGACTGGTTTAAATTTAACAAAGGTTAATCAGTTAGGGTGTCAACTGTTTAGTTGTCTGTTACGTTTTGTGTCAACTTTATTGTTGTACGTGAGATTATAGGTAATTCTCCTTTTGTCAATCTCTCTATCGATCCTGTTCGGCTCAGTAAAAAACACTGAAGTGCTCGAGGATATGGAGGGGAGGAGTAGTCTCAAAAATTAATTTATTCAGTGCCTTCTTCCGGTGGAAGCCGTCCATATCCCAAGAGTACTCCAGTGCCCCCTATGGATTCAAAGAAAAGGATTTACCTGGTAAGTACCAAAATCCTATTTTTTTATTACATATAAATATATATATATATATATATATATATATATATATATACTTTACAATAAACTATTAGACCGGTCAAATAAAATCACTAACAATATATTTGCATAGCTATAGGAGGTGGATCTTAGATAAACTCTGTGCACAGAGAAATTTTCAAAAATAAAAATCAGTCCATATATTGGATTAAAAAATCAATTTACCAGCTGTAATTCGCACCCATGTAGTAGATAACATATTTATAAGTTGTTATATATTGGAATTCCTCAATATGCTGCCACTTGGCAAAGGAGATGATATTGTGCAAAATAACCGCTCCACACTGGAGCCTTACGTGTAGCTTGCACCAGTTGTTATAACACGGGAGAGTCCAATGACAGAAGAGACGGTCTCAGGCTGCGGGAACGGCGCTTCACTGGCGCCTGCTGTGCTGAATAATTACCCGACTTCCAAGCTCTGAGTCCACGCCTCCAAGTGCCGTATGCAGACACCACAGTCACGGTTGTGTTCTCCCGATCTCCGTTTAGTCCACGGATATTACCGCTAGATGATGGTATATTTTGGGGGTGCAAATAAGGCTGGTATAAGGGTCCAATGACTCTCCCGTGTTATAACAACTGGTGCAAGCTACACGTAAGGCTCCAGTGTGGAGCGGTTATTTTGCACAATATCATCTCCTTTGCCAAGTGGCAGCATATTGAGGAATTCCAATATATAACAACTTATAAATATGTTATCTACTACATGGGTGCGAATTACAGCTGGTAAATTGATTTTTTAATCCAATATATGGACTGATTTTTATTTTTGAAAATTTCTCTGTGCACAGAGTTTATCTAAGATCCACCTCCTATAGCTATGCAAATATATTGTTAGTGATTTTATTTGACCGGTCTAATAGTTTATTGTAAAGTGTGTGTGTATGTATATATATATATATATATATATATATATATATATATATATATATATATATATATATATATATATATATATATATATATATATATATATATATATATATATGTAATAAAAAATATAGAATATATGAAATTATTTATTTGTTTTTATTGAACTTTGAGCCATATCATACTATTTATAGCGCAAGAGGAGATTAGTTCAGTGAACTGATAAAGTGCAAGGTGATAAAGTACAAGCCAGTCTGCTCCTAACTGTCATTTTTCAAACCCAGCCTGTGACATGGCAATTAGGAGCTGATTGGCTGGTACTTTATCACCATGCAAATTATCATTTCACCAGGTTTAATAAATCGTCCGCTTATTCATTTATGTACGAGTAGTTAGAAGTAGAAGAACTCTAACAGAAACCAGTAAGCTCATCTACAGCCACACCACATTGTATATGCCCAATATTACCTGATTTTAGGCCTGGTTTGTTCTTGGATGTGAGACCACCTGGGAATACCAGGTGCTGTAGGTAGTTTTATACTACCAACACCGTTCTCTTGATGCATTCTATTTTGAAACTTATTCATTGATGTTGAAGTTAGAAACAGCAAAAATCATCTACAGCCGCATCACACTGGATATGTCCAATCTCATCTGATGATGGAAGCTAAGCAGTGTTGTGCCTGGTTTGTTTTTGGATTTCAAGTCCTGCCTTCTGGTTTGGCCACGGCACCTTGGATATTCACCAAGGTCATGGCCGTGATGACGACCCTTCACCATCAGAGAATCAGGATCCTGCCAAATCTGGACGACTTGCTGATCCTGGTGAACTCCCAAGAGGTTCTCCACAGTTATCTGGAACTGGCGGTCCAATTCCTACAAGTCCACGGGTGGCTCATCAACTGAAAAAAGTCCTCGCTGGTCCCTGCTCGGAACATGGTGCACCTAGGGGCACTGCTGGACACACACAGCCAACAATTGTTTCTGTCTCCAGAGAAAGTCCTGAAAATTCAGGACAGTATCTTTCTCTCTCGCCCAAGAGTGTTGATACACACGGCGATGCAAGTACTAGACCTCATGGTGTCGGCTTTCGATATGGTAGAGTACGCTCAATTTCATTACCGCCCTCTGCAGAGGTTAATCCTCTCCAAGTGGGACGGCCTGCCTCATCGGATAATGTCTCAAATGATCTCCTTGACTCCGGAGGTTCGTCTGACACTGAGCTGGTGGCTACAGGACCAACAGTTGAGCAGGGGCCATCCCTTCTGGATCTCCAACTGTGTCCTCCTGACAATGAATGCCAGTCTTTTGGGCTGGGCCACGGTGTTGGAGCAACACTTTCTCCAGGGTCGGTGAACCAGGAAGGAATCTCTCCTCCTGATATACATTCTGGAATTGCAGGCAGTGTTCAATTAATTGACACTGGCCCTGCCTCTAGTACAGAACAGGCCTGTTCAAGTACAATCTGCCAACGCCACCACAGTAGTGTACACAAATCATCAAGGCGGCACTCGAAACTGCATGGCAAAGCTGGAAGTATCAAAAATCCTCCATTGGGTAGAATGTCATCTGACAGCAATATCGGCAGTGTTCATTCCCGGAGTCCTCAACTGGGAAGCGGATTTCCTCAGTCGTCAGGACGTTCACGCTGGAGAGTGGAGAGGCCGCAGCAGAAATGTCTGCACTGGTGTCAGTAGGTGACTGAGGCAGGGATGACTGGGAGATAGTGGGTGACTGAAGCATGTATGAGTGGGAGATAGTGGGTGACTGAGGCCGGGGTGACTGGGAGATAGTGGGTGACAGGGAGATAGTGGGTTACTGAGGGAGGGGTGATAGGAAGGGGTTGGGTAAGTATGGGAAGAAAGTGGGTGACAGGGATAATAAATGACTAAGGCAGGGGTGATAGGGAGATAGTGGATGATTGTGGCAGGGGTGACAGGGACAGTAAGAGACTGAGGCAGGGGTGACAGGGATAGTGGGTGACTGAGGCAGGGGTGACAGGGATAGTGGGTGACTGAGGCAGGGTTGACAGGGATAGTGGGTGACTGAAGCAGGGGTGATAGGGTGACAGTGGGTGACTAAAGCAGGGGTGACTGGTATAGTGGGTGACTGAGGCAGGGATCGCAGGTATAGTGGTTGACTGAGGCAGCGGTGACTGGGAGATAGTGGGTAACTGAGGCAGGGGTGACAGGGAAAGTGTGTGACTCAGGCAGGGGTGACAGGGAGATAGTGGGCAGCATATCTCTGCCTCACTGCAGCAGCACATCCCTGCCTCGCTGACAGCAGCACATCCCTGCCTCGCTGACAGCAGCACATCCCTGCCTCGCTGACAGCAGCACATCCCTGCCTCGCTGACAGCAGCACATCCCTGCCTCGCTGACAGCAGCACATTTCTGCCTCGCTGACAGCAGCACAGCACTGCTTCGCTGACAGCAGCACATCACTGCTTCACTACCAGCAGCACATCCCTGCCTCACTGGCAGCAGCACATCCCTGCCTTACTGACAGCTGTATATAGGGCCTAATTCAGACCTGATCCCTGCTGTGCATATTCACACAACAGGAGATCAGGTCTGAAGTGCGTGTGTGCTGGTGCCGCAGTGCACCGGCACATGCCAGAGATGCGATCAGCATCTCTGCCCAGTGAGCGCCTCTGCCTGATTGACAGGCATAGGCGGTCACTGGGCAGGAGGAGTCGGGCCAGCGGCGTTGTGCCGCCATTTTGGGGGCACAGTCCGGACAACGCAGACATGACCGGACCGTATGGGGGCGGGCCGTGACGGCTGCGTGACCCGGACAGCAACGGGCCTTATTTACTAAAATCTCAGATAAATTTTATGGCATTTATGTGCAGTCTAGTTTGCACAGTTGATAGTGTTGATCTTGCACTATCAATGTAAGCCTCACATAGGTTTGATACACATGTAAGTTTGTTTTTATTTTACTACATTGTGGTTTGTGGCTCTATACCATGTAATGCATGTCTTTTAACAGTAGTCAAGTCTTCCAATGTGCTTGTTAGTGAAACCCAATAGATAGCTTTATTTTATTTTGTTTCTTCAAATATTGAATGCATATGTCTTATAACTTTTTTTTTTTTTAATATATATATATATATATATATATACATTTTTATTATAAGATTTTCAATGACACAAAACCATCCAAGTTGCAGATTATGGATTGTGAAGGACAAATCAACCATATAAACAATTTAAGCAATTTAAATTGCATGCAGGTAGTAGAATATCAAAATCCTTGGATGAGAGTTGGTCGTAATAAACTAGGATAGAAAAGAATACAGTAGAAAATAAGATTTTAAACCTACCGGTAAATCTTTTTCTCGTAGTCCGTAGAGGATGCTGGGGACTCCGTAAGGACCATGGGGATAGACGGGCTCCACAGGAGACATGGGCACTTTAAGAAAGACTTTAGTTCTGGGTGTGCACTGGCTCCTCCCTCTATGCCACAGTTAGAGAAACTGTGCCCAGAGGAGACGGACAGTATGAGGAAAGGATTTTGTTAATCCAGGGCAAGATTCATACCAGCCACACCAATCACACCGTATAACTTGTGATAAACTACCCAGTTATCAGTATGAAAAAACAACATAGCATCAGTGCAGGACCGATGCAACTATAACATAACCCTTATTGAAGCAATAACTATATACAAGTATTGCAGAAGTAGTCCGCACTTGGGACGGGCGCCCAGCATCCTCTACGGACTACGAGAAAAAGATTTACCGGTAGGTTTAAAATCTTATTTTCTCTAACGTCCTAGAGGATGCTGGGGACTCCGTAAGGACCATGGGGATTATACCAATGCTCCAAAACGGGCGGGAGAGTGCGGATGACTCTGCAGCACCGATTGAGCAAACATGAGTTCCTCCTCAGCCAGGGTATCAAACTTATAGTATTTTGCAAAGGTGTTTGAACCCGACCAAGTAGCAGCTTGACACAGCTGTAGTGCCGAGACCCCTCGGGCAGCCGCCCAAGAAGAGCCCACTTTCCTCGTGGAATGGGCCTTGACCGATTTTAGTAACTGCAATCCAGCCATAGAATGCGCTTGCTGAATCGTGTTACAAATCCGGCGGGCAATAGCCTGCTTTGAAGCAGGGGCACCAATCTTGTTGGTTGCATACAGGACAAACAGCGCTTCAGTTTTCCTGACTCTAGCCGTCCTGGCCACGTAAATTTTCAAAGCCCTGACCACATCAAGTAACTCGGAATCCTCCAAGTCACGCGTAGCCACAGGCACCACAATAGGTTGGTTCATATGAAAAGATGAGACCACTTTTTGGTAGGAATTGAGGACGGGTCCGCAATTCCGCTCTATCCACATGGAATACCAAATATGGGCTTTTATGTGACAAATCCGCTAATTCCGACACTCGCCTAGCCGCAGCCAAGGTTAATAACATGACCACCTTCCACGTGAGATATTTTAACTCCACTGTTTTAAGTGGTTCAAACCAGTGTGATTTTAGAAAACTTAACACCACGTTAAGGTCCCAAGGTGCCACCGGAGGCACAAAAGGAGGCTGAATATGCAGCACTCCTTTTACAAAAGTCTGAACTTCTGGAGGAGAAGCCAATTCTTTTTTGAAAGAAAATGGATAAGGCCGAAATCTGGACCTTAATAGAGCCTAATTGTAGGCCCAAATTCACTCCAGTTTGTAGGAAGTGAAGGAAACGGCCCAGATGGAATTCTTCCGTAGGAGCATTCCTGGCCTCACACCAAGAAACATAATTTTGCCATATACGGTGTAATGTTTTAACGTTACATCCTTCCTAGCCTTTATCAGCGTAGGGATGACCTCAACCGGAATGCTAGGATCCGGCATTCAACCGCCATGCCGTCAAACGCAGCCGCGGTAAGTCTTGGAACAGACCGGGCCCCTGATGCAACAGGTCCTGTCTTAGAGGGAGAGGCCACAGATCTTCTGTGAGCATTTCCTGCAGATCCGGATACCAGGTCCTCCGTGGCCAATCTGGAACAATGAGGATTGTTCTCACTTTTCTTTGTCTTATTATCCTCAACACCTTGGGTATGAGAGGAAGAGGAGGAAATACATAGACCGACCGGAACACCCACGGTGTCACTAGGGCGTCTACAGCTACTGCCTGAGGGTCTCTTGACCTTGCGCAATACCTCTGTAGCTTTTTGTTGAGCAGGGACGGCATCATGTCTATCTGTGGCAGTTCCCACCGACTTGTAATCTGTGCAAAGACTTCCTGATGAAGTCCCCACTCTCCCGGATGTAGGTCGTGTCTGCTGAGGAAGTCTGCTTCCTAGTTGTCCACTCCCGGAATGAACACTGCTGACAGTGCGCTTGCGTTATTCTCCACCCAGCGAAGAATTCTGGTGGCTTGTGCCATCGCCACTCTGCTCCTTGTGCCGCCTTGGCGGTTTACATGAGCCACTGCGGTGACGACGTCTGACTGGATCAGAACCGGTTGGTCGCAAAGTAAGGTCTCCGCTTGACGTAGGGCATTGTATATGTTGATGTGAAGACAAGTCTCTTGACTTGACCAAAGACCTTGGAAATTTCTTCCCTGTGTGACTGCTCCCCAACCTTGGAGGCTTGCGTCTGTGGTCACCAGGATCCAGCCCTGAATGCTGAATCTGCGTCCCTCAAGAAGGTGAGCACTCTGCAGCCACCACAGGAGTGATACCCTGACCCTGGGGGACAGGGTGATCAACCAATGCATCTGTAAATGTGACCCGGACCACTTGTCCAGTAGGTCCCTTTGGAAAGTCCTCGCATGGAACCTGCCGAATGGAATGGCCTCGTATGATGCCACCATCTTTCCCAGGACTCGAGTGCAGTGATGCACTGACACAAGTTTTGGTTTCAATAGGTTCCTGACAAGAGTCATGAGTTCCTGGGCCTTTTCTATCAGGAGATAAACCCTCTTCTGGTCCGTGTCCAGAATCATGCCCAAGAAAGACAGACGAGTAGTAGGAATCAACTGCGACTTCGGGATATTGAGAATCCAGCCGTGTTGCTGTAACACTTTCAGTGAAAGTGATACGCTGTTCAGCAACTGCTCTCTTGATCTCGCTTTTATGAGATCGCCCAAGTACGGGATAATTGTGACACCTTGCTTGCACAGGAGCACCATCATTTCCGCCATTACCTTGGTGAAAATTCTCAGGGCCATGGAGAGACCAAACAGCAACGTCTGAAATTGGCAATGACAGTCCTGTACCGCAAATCTGAGGTACGCCTGATGAGGTGGATAAATGGGGACATGAAGGTATGCATCCTGTACACAAATGCGGACAACAGGTGTCAAGCCGTGTATTGCCTTTGTCAAGCTGTAATAAGTAGGGATAAGGACGTTAACCACCTCAGAACATCCTCCCTTATACGACACCTGCAGCGCATTCATCATAAGTCAGTGACAAGTTCAAAAACTTTGGATGACAGCGGAAGCAGTCCACTGACCACTAAATCCCTTCCTCTTGTAACCAAGCTCCTGCAAACCACACCACCAACTCCCTCAGTGTCAATTTCCTCCTTAGACAGGAGAGCCAATAGTCCTGCAGGCCATGTCACTGGCAAGTCTGACGAGTCCTCTCCTGCCTGGGATTCCTCCGATGCATCCTTGAGTGTAACGCCTACTGCTGCTGGCGCTGCTGTTGATGCTGCTGGGAGTCGATCGTCATCCCAGAGGGGAAGTCGGAAGACCACTTGTACTACTTCCAGTAAGCAATTGACTGTCCAACAGTCCTTTGCGAGGAAGATGAAATATCACAGCAGTCATCCTGCTGCAAAGCGGATAACTCAGGTCTTGTCAGCCTGGGTGGTGAGAAACGTGGTTCCGGTATCCATCGTTAATTTAGAGGCAACTAGAGACTTGATTGAGGTACTGTGTCCCCGGTACCAAATACCCTCTAGGTTCCATTTCTCTAGGCAGGCGATACCGAAAATGTACACAGACCTCAGAAAAAGAGTCACCAGTGTCCTAAAAAATGCAGTTGTACCCAATGTCCACTTGTCTGTGGTTAAGTGGAGCAGGGCAGACTCAGGACTATATGACTGTGACAGCCCACTGGGTAGATGTATTGCCCCCCGCAGCAAGAACAGCAGCGGCGGCACCAGTAGCAGCATCTCGCAATTGCCAACTCGTTCCTAGGCAGGCTACGCTTTGTATCACCGCTTTCCATAAGAGGCACACAGCTGACAACCTCTTACGGAAACTGAGGAACATCATCGCAGAATGGCTTACCCCAATTGGACTCTCCTGGGGATTTGTGACATCGGACAACGCCACCAATATTGTGCGTGCATTACATCTGGGCAAATTCCAGCACGTCCCTTGTTTTGCACATACATTTAATTTGGTGGTGCAGAATTATTTAAAAAACGACAGGGGCGTGCAAGAGATGCTGTCGGTGGCCCGAAGAATTGCGGGCCACTTTCTGCCTTCAGCCACCGCATGTCGAAGACTGGAGCACCACCAAACATTCCTGAACCTGTCCTGCCATCATCTGAAGCAAGAGGTGGTAACGAGGTGGAATTCAACCATCTATATGCTTCAGAGGATGGAGGAGCAGCAAAAGGCCATTCAAGCCTATACATCTGCCCACTAAATAGGCAAAGGAGGGGGAATGCACCTGACTCAAGCGCAGTGGAGAATGATTTCAACGTTGTGCAAGGTTCTGCAACCCTTTGAACTTGCCACACGTGAAGTCGGTTCAGACACTGCCAGCCTGAGTCAGGTCATTCCCCTCATCAGGCTTTTGCAGAAGAAGCTGGAGACATTGAAGGAGGAGCTAAAACAGAGCGATTCCACTAGGCATGTGGGACTTGTGGATGGAGCCCTTAATTCACTTAACCAGGATTCAATCTGTTGAAATCAGAGCACTACATTTTGGCCACCGTGCTCGATCCTAGATTTAAAACCTACATTGTATCTCTCTTTCCGGCAGACACAAGTCTGCAGAGGTTCAAAGACCTGCTGGTGAGAAAATTGTCAAGTCAAGCGGAACGTGACCCGTCAACAGCTCCTCCTTCACATTCTCCCGCAACTTAGGGTGCGAGGAAAAGGCTAAGAATTCCGAGCCCACCCGCTGGCGGTGATGCAGGGCAGTCTGGAGTGAGTGCTGACATCTGGTCCGGACTGAAGGACCTGGCAACGATTACTGACATGTCGTCTACTGTCACTGCATATGATTCTGTCACCTTTGAAAGAATGGTGGAGAATTATATGAGTGACTGCATCCAGGTAGGCACGTCAGTATATATACTGGCAGGAAAAAGAGGCAATTTGGAGGCCCTTGCACAAACTGGCTTTATTCTACCTAAGTTGCCCTCCCTCCAGTGTGTACTCCAAAAGAGTGTTTAGTGCAGCCGCTCACCTTGTCAGCAATCGGCGTACGAGGTTACTTCCAGAAAATGTGGAGAAGATGATGATCATCAAAATGAATTATAATCAATTCCTCCGTGGAGACATTCACCAGCAATTGCCTCCAGAAAGTACACAGGGATCTGAGATGGTGGATTCCAGTGGGGACGAATTAATAATCTGTGAGGAGGGGGATGTACACAGTGAAAGGGGTGAGGAATCGGAGGATGATGAGGTGGACATCTTGCCTCTGTAGAGCCAGTTTGTGCAAGGAGAGATTGATTGATTGATTCTTTTTTGGTGGGGGCACAAACCAACCAGTCATTTCAGTCAGTCGTGTGGCAGACCCTGTCGCTGAAATGATGGGTTCATCAATGTTTTTCTTTTCAATCTAAGCCCCTGCAGTTTTCTGTAAGCATCTGCTTCGCTATGATGATCAACAAGTCACATGGGCAAACACTCAGGGCTGGAGGCGTAGATCTTAGGACCAGCTGCTACAAGCATGGCAGAGGTGTCACTATCACTGGTGACACCCAGAGAGGTGGCGAAGGAGATTGTAATGCAGTGCGCGCAGATAAGCAGCGCAATGGTAAAAAGGAGGCATGGTCTCATAGGTAGGGGTGTGGCCTGAATCACCATTTTGTTGCTCCGGGTATCCCGGGGGTTGGGGGCTGCACCCGGGGACTAGTGTGTGAGTGGTGCTGGCTCCTGCACAGTGACAGAAACTGGGTGTTGCACGTAATGTCACAGTGAAACACCCATATTCTGTCACTGAAGAAGAGCCGGCACTTTGGTGTCACCCCACTTGGCGGGTAACACTCGGGTGTGTGCCGCAACCCTGTTGTGATGCCACTGACCCATGGGAAGCTTTACGTGGCTTACCCATGTGTTAGTAGCCCCAAGCATCTTTTGTGTTAGTCCCTGAAGAAAAACTTCAAATATTGTTTACAATTTTGTAATCAATGGGCCTAATTCAGTAAGGATTGCAAATTCTGCTAAGTAACAGAATTTGCAATCCTTTGGTTCGCATGCTGGGGCCACCCATCACAGGGCATGGCCACCCAGCATGCCGCCTCCCTTCTTGACCACGCTGAAATTGCAGTCTCAGTGCAGTTCAGCGTGATCATAAAAAATGGGTTAGCCTCCTGTTGGTGCAGACTGTACGTGTGCGCAGGAAGCAGCCACCATTTTTGTGATCGCAGCGGCTGCATGTGATGTCATGCAGCCGCTCTGACCACGCCTCCTGTTTCTCCGTTGCCGACCCCATTTTGTAGCCCTGTCCCTGCACCGCTCCATCTCCGACTTTGAAATGGATTGTTGCTGACCCCCCCCCGCACCGATTGACAGTCAGAGGTGATCGCATTATCTGCGGGGTGCCACAGAAAATGCAGGCGCATGCGTATGCTCTTAGCAATTTTTGCAGTTGGATTGCTTATTGCGATTACAATCCAACCTGAATCAGGCTCTATTACCTATCACAATGCACTGCAGGTAGTACAAAATGGGGTTAATATAGGAGAAAACCCCCCAGAGCTGTGCTCCTTAACTGTCCCTGGTGGCTAGTGGAGCGGCTGCCCAGTAATCAGTGTCCACGCCAGTGCACACACGGCCCGCCCCCTACAGCCACGCTGGATCTCGGTATAGTGTGGGCACAGAAGCCCCTTACCTCCCTTTCATCAGCGGCCTCGTGATCCCGGAGGGCGGTGTGTGTGTGACTGACCTTAGGAAGAAACCGGAGCCTCCGCTGCAGTGACCCAGCAACCAGGGCACGGAAGTATACTGCGCCGCTGGGAGTGATGGAGCTGCAGTAAAGATGTCTATTAGACCTAGCCTGCTGCAGCCCTTGTAGATTCTTATAAAAAAAGTTCTTCTTTTCTTGTCAAAATTAATAGCTAAGAATAGGCTGCCTGAGGCAGCCCCCTGTTAAGTGGCCTGCTACTGAAGGCACCAACTACAAACTGAGCTCCCTGTTCATGGAAGCGAGGTTATAGAGCAGGAGGCGCTGAGCATCTTGGGAACAGTCAAAAGCTTTGAGCCTGTTGGTGCCTCAGATCAAGATCCTACTCTACACCCCAATGTGAATCCTTGTGGAGTCCAGTGTACCCCACAGAAGAAATGAATGTGTCACATCCATTGGCAGCAACATTAGAATAGCTGCTGATGGGCACATTTGAGAAAGGAAGGGGGGAAAACATTTGAATCCAGCACATATATGTAATTTGAATATGTAATTTGTACCTTCCTACTTTAAAATGTAATGGATGAACCTCACCCTGTGAGAACTATCTTTATGATTAAGAGATCTCATATGCAAGATAAGTATGTGTTGGCAGAGGCGCTCACTGGGCAGAGATGTTGATCGCATCTCTGGCATGTGCCGGTGCACTGCGGCACCAGCACACACACACACTTCAGACCTGATCTCCTGTTGTGTGAATATGCACAGCAGAGATCAGGTCTGAATTAGGCCCTATATACAGCTGTCAGTAAGGCAGGGATCTGCTGCTGCCAGTGAGGCAGGGATCTGCTGCTGCCAGTTAGGCAGGGATCTGCTGCTGTCAGTGAATCAGTGATCTGCTGCTGTCAGTAAGGCAGGGATGTGCTGCTATAAGTGAGGCAGGTATGTGCTGCTGTCAATGAGGCAGGGATGTGCTGCTGTCAGCAAGGCAGTGATCTGCTGCCCACTATCTCCCTATCACCCCTGCCTGAGTCACACACTTTCCCTGTCACCCCTGCCCCAGTTACCCACTATCTCCCAGTCACCGCTGCCTCAGTTAACCACTATACCTGCGACCCCTGCCTCAGTCACCCACTATACCAGTCACCCCTGCCTCAGTCACCCACTATCCCTGTCACCCCTGCCTCAGTCTCCTACTGTCCCTGTCACCCCTGCCACAGTCATCCACTATATCCCTATCACCCCTGCCTTAGTCACCCACTATCTCCCACTCATACATGCTTCAGTCACCCACTATCTCCCAGTCATTCCTGCCTCAGTCACCTACTGACACCAGTGCAGACATTTCTGCTGCGGCCTCTCCACTCTCCAGCGTGAACGTCCTGACGACTGAGGAAATCCGCTTCCCAGTTGATGACCCCGGGAATGAACACTGACGATATTGCTGGCAGATGACGTTCTACCCAACTGAGGATTTTTGATACTTCCAGCTTTGCTATGCAATTTCGAGTGCCGCCTTGATGATTTGTGTACACTACCGTGGTGGCGTTGTCCAATTGTACTTGAACAGGCCTGTTCTGTACTAGAGGCAGGGCCAGTGTCAATGAATTGAACACTGCCTGCAATTCCAGAATGTTTATCGGGAGGAGAGATTCCTCCCTGGTCCACCGATGGTGAAGGGTCGTCATCACGGCCATGACCTTGGTGAATTTCCGAGGTGCCGTGGCCAAACCACAAGGCAGGACCTGAAATCCAAAAACTAACCAGGCACAACACTGCTTAGCTTCCAACATCAGATGAGATTGGACATATCCAGTGTGATGCGGCTGTAGATGATTTTTGCTGTTTCTAACTTCTACTTCTAACTACTGGTACATCAATGAATAAGTTTCAAAATAGAATGCATCAAGAGAACGGTGTTGGTAGTATAAAACTACCTACAGCACCTGGTATTCCCAGGTGGTCTCACATCCAAGAACAAACCAGGCCTAAAATCAGGTGATATTGGGCATATACAGTGTGGTGTGGCTGTAGATGAGCTTAGTGGTTTCTGTTAGTGTTCTTCTACTTCTAACTACTCGTACATAAATGAGTAAGCGGACGATTTATTAAACCTGGTGAAATGATAATTTGCATGGTGATAAAGTACCAGCCAATCAGCTCCTAATTGCCATGTCACAGGCTGGGTTTGAAAAATGACAGTTAGGAGCTGACTGGCTGGTACTTTATCACCTTGCACTTTATCAGTTCACCAGGCTTAATAGATCTGCCCCAATGTTTCAAAATGGAATGCATCAAGAGAACGGTGTTAGTATTGTAAAAATACACACAGCTCCTGGTATTTCCTGGTGGTCTCCCATCCAAGTACTAAAACCAGGACCAACACTGCTCAGCTTCCATGATCAGGAGAGATTGGGCAAATCCAGTGTGCTGTGGCTGTAGATGAGCTGGTGGTTTTTATTACAGCTCTTCTACTTCTAACTTCTGGTACATAAAAGAATACATGTAAAAATTAAATGTACCAAGAAAATGGTGTTGGTAGTTTAAAAACACCTAAAGAATCTGATACTACCAAGCAGTCTCCCATCCATGTATTAACAAAGTCCAATACTGCTTTGCTTCAAAAATCAAATGAGATTGGGCATATCCAGTGTGGTGTGGCTTTAGATAAGCTTTGTGGTTTCTGTTAGAGCTCTTCTACTTCTAACTACTGGTACATTAATGAATATGTATAAGGTTGTAGTTTATCCAATATGCCTTTACTACCTTACCTTTCAACCCCCCCTCCCTCCCCTCTTCTCCTTATAGCTTCCTTAGTTCTCTCCTCCTCATGTGTGCGTTATTTGTTTTCTCATACGTCCTAGATGATGCTGGGGTCACATTAAGAACCATGGGGTATAGACGGGATCCGCAGGAGACATGGGCACTTTAAGACTTTCAAAGGGTGTGAACTGTCTCCTCCCTCTATGCCCCTCCTCCAGACTCCAGTTTTAGTATTGTGCGCAGTGATACTGGATGCACTACAGGGGAGCTCTACTGAGTTTCTCTGAAAAGACTTGTTAGTTTTTTTTATTTTCAGGGAGGCTGCTGGCAACAGTCTCCCTGCTTCGTGGGACTTAGGGGAGAGAAGTATGACCAACTTCTAGTGAGTTCAATGGCTCTGCTTCAGGCTGACAGGACACCATTAGCTCCTGAGGGTGCTGATCGCTGGGTACGCCTAGATGCACACTCCCGCAGCCTGCCGTCACCCCCTTACAGAGCCAGAAGACAGGTGAGTAGCAGAAGAACAGAAGACTTCTTCTCCAGTGATGGCATTCTGAGGTACCGAGCAGCGAGCTGAACGCTGCGCGCCATGCTCCCACACAAACACAGGCACTGCAGGGTGCAGGGCACGGGGGGGGGGGCACCCTGGGCAGCATAAATTCCTCACAAAAGGCTGGAAAAAGTGGACATTAGTGCCTGGGCACTGTCCTTACCCCGCTAGCGTAATTAATTATTTCTGAGCGGGACAGATACGCGCCATTACAGTAGCGGGGCTTCTTCCTCACCTCACCAGAACATCATTAGAGCGTAACAAGTCTATCACTATAGAGTTTATTATTTCCCAGACTGTGTACTTTTGGCGCTGGATTGTGAGCTGAAAAATCCTCTGTGTCCCTCTGACAGATTTACTGACGGTCTGTCCCCCATAAGCCGATGTGTCTGTGGGTACTTGGTACATGTGTGTCAACATGTCGGTGGCTGAATGTTTTTCCCAAGAGGAAACTATATTAGGAATGCAGACATATGATGGTGGCCCTGTTGGCACCACCAATAACTGACTGGGTAAAAGTTTCAGTAATATCAGAGTAAGGTTGGATAAATCTGTGTCCCAGACACAGACGTAGAGAATAGATGTGATGTTCATGGCTATGTTTCTTTTCCCTCAGGCCCCGCGGGGTCGCAAAAATGTTATTTTGCCCAGTTACTACACACTGATACTGACACGGATACTGATTCCTATGTCGACCATAATGTTTCCTGATTAGATCCAATATTGGCAAGGAGCATTCAGTACATGATTGTGGATATTAAGGACATATTAAAATCACTGAAGACCCTGCTGTTCCTGACAAAGGGGTCTATATGTATGTATATATAGATATATAATGAAAGCTGATGTAACGTTCCTCCATCTCTGTTTGAGAAAGTCTGGGCCAGCTCGACAAGATGGTTTCAAATCCCCAAAAGGATTCTGGTTGTTTATTCATTTCCCGCCGCGGCCAGAATAAAGTGGGAGTCACCCCCTGTTCTGCACGGGGCCCTGTCACAAATCCAGCGGATCGTATGCAGGAAGCTACATTATTTCTAGTTATGTAACCAAGGGTACATTACTTAGACCTGCCATTACATGTGCATGGGTGAGTAGTAGTATTCAAGAATTGGTCGAATACCTTGTCATCCGATATAGATACCTTGGAGAGATGGGATACTCCTTACGTTGTATCATATCAAGGACACTGCAGCATACTTACGTGAGACTGCAAGGGATATAGGACTCTTGAGTTCACGGGCCAATTTCATGGCAGTCTCGGATAGGAGGGCATTGTGGATTCACCAAGAGAATGCTGATGCTGACTCCAAGAAGAAAGGGAGTCTCTTCCCTATGAAGGTGAAGCGTTGTTTGGTGACTGCCTAGTTAATTTGATCTCGGCAGCTCCCGCAGGTAAGTCAACCTTCTTGCCCTATGTTCCCTCCCAACGGATGAAGACGCATCATTATCTGATGCAGTCATTTCGGCCCAATAGATATGCAAGAAGTTAAGATTCCCCTTTCTTTGCAGGTAGAGGAAGGAGAAGAGGGAAGAGGTCTGCATCCTCTTCAAGATCGCAGGAGCAGAGATCATCCTCTGCTTCTGCCAAATCCACCGCATGACGCTGGGGCTCTCTTGCAGGAGCCCGCACCAGTGGGGGCACGTCTAAAACTCTTCAGTCAGTTCTGGATTCATTCGGACATGGACTCGTGTGTTTTACAAATAGTGTCCAAAGGGTACAAACTGGGGTTTCAAGACGTTCCCCCTCACCGATTGTTCAAATCGGCTTTAGTCAGCAGGGAGAAGGTTTTTATTCAAGCCTCTTCGTGGTCCCTAAGCCGGACAGCTCAGTCAGACCAATCTGAAATCTGAAATCCCTCAATTTCTACCTAAGGAAATTAAATTTCAAGATGGAATCTCTCAGTGCAGTGATCTCCAGTCTGGAGGAAGGAGATTTCATGGTTTTGGTAGACATAAAGGATGCCTACTTACATGTTCCAATTTAGCCTCTGCATCAAGCTACCTGAGGTTTGCAATTCAGTATTGTCATTACCAATTTCAGACATTGCCGTTTGGTCTGTCCACGGCTCCAAGGATTTTCACCAGGGTGATCGCAAGCAAGGAGTAACAATTATCCCGTACTTGGATGATCTTTTGATAAAGGCGAAATCCAGGGACCAGTTAGTGCAAAACATTGCACTCTCCCTGACAGTTCTTCAACAACATAGTTGGCTCCTAAACTTGCCAAAATCGCAGTTGGTCCCAATGACGCGGTTGTTGTTTTTGGGAGTGATACTGGACACAGAAGAGGTTTTCTTCCAGTGGAAAGGCTCTGGAGATCCAGAGTCTGGTCCAACAAATTCTGAAACCAGCAAGAGTGTTAATCCATCAATGCATTTGGTTGCTGGGTAAGATGGTTGCGGCCTACGAGCCCATTCAGTTTGGCTGGTTCCATGCCAGAGTGTTCCAGTGGGACCTGTTGGACAAGTGGTCCGGATCCCACCTACACACGCACCGGAGGATAATCCTGTCTTCCAAGACCAGAATCTCACTCCATTGGTGGCTGCACAGTTCTCACCTCCTAGAGGGGCGAAGGTTCGGGATCCAGGACTGGATCCTAGGGACCATGGATGCAACCCTCCGAGGCTGGGGAGCAGTCACACAGGGGGAAAACGTCCAAGGAAGATGGTCAAGTCGGGAAAGTTGTCTCCACATAAATGTTCTGGAGTTAAGGGCCATTTAATAACTGCAGACACAGTACGCACTGGGACGGGTGCCCAGCATCCTCTACGGACTAAGAGAAAAGGATTTACCGGTAGGTATTAAAATCCTATTTTCTCTAACGTCCTAGAGGATGCTGGGGACTCCGTAAGGACCATGGGGATAGACGGCTCCGCAGGAGACATGGGCACTTTAAGAAAGACTTTAGTTCTGGGTGTGCACTGGCTCCTCCCTCTATGCCCCTCCTCCATACCTCAGTTTTATACTGTGCCCAGTGGAGACTGGGTGCTTTTCAGGAGCTCTCCTGAGCTTTCTGACAAAGTATTTTGTTAGGTTTTTAATTTTCAGGGAGCACTGCTGGCAACAGACTCCCTGCATCGAGGGACTGAGGGGAGAGAAGCAGCCCTACTCTCCGAGTTGCAAGGTCCTGCTTCTTAAGCTACTGGACACCATTAGCTCCAAAGGGATTAGCTCCAAAGGGATTGGTACGCAGGATCTCACCCTCGCCGTCCGTCCCAGAGCCGCGCCGCCGTCCCCCTCGCAGAGCCGGAAGATAGAAGCCGGGTGAGTATGAGAAGAAAAGAAGACTTCAGAGGCGGCAGAGGACTTCATGATCTTCATTGAGGTAACGCACAGCACTGCAGCTGTGCGCCATTGCTCCCATACACCTCACATACTCTGGTCACTGTAAGGGTGCAGGGCGCAGGGGGGGCGCCCTGGGCTGCAATATAAACCTCTTTTTGGCAGAAATATAACATATATACAGCTGGGCACTGTATATATGTATGAGCCCCCGCCAATTGTACAGTTTAAGCGGGACAGAAGCCCGCCGCCGAGGGGGCGGGGCTTCTCCCTCAGCACTCACCAGCGCCAATTTTTCTCCACAGCACCGCTGAGAGGAAGCTCCCCGGACTCTCCCCTGCTTATACCACGGTAGACAAGAGGGTTGAAAAGAGAGGGGGGGGCACATAATTTGGCGCAAATTACATACAGCAGCGCTACTGTGCAAACATTAAGTTACTGTGCTATTCCTGGGTTATATAGCGCTGGGGTATGTGCTGGCATACTCTCTCTCTGTCTCTCCAAAGGGCAGAGCCGGCCATAGGCATAGGCAAACTAGGCAATTGCCTAGGGCATTTGATATGCCTAGGGGCATCAGCAACTTCTGCTGATTAAAATGATATGCCGCATGCCTATATTCTGTGTGTAGCATTTCATATGCAGATACAGCCACAGTCTCACACAGTATATAGGCGTGCTGCATATCATTTTAATCAGCAGAAGCTGCGTGTGCATCCTAACAACATAGCAATGCAAATAAGATGCATTTTAATAAAAAAAAGGTGCCCCAACGTTAGCATTGAGGCAAGATTTATGAGGACACATCTGTATCCAAGCAGAGGCAGAGGTCACAGTGTTAGTGGCAGTGTGAGTGCTGTGTGCATGTGAGTGGGTTGATTGTGCAGTAGTGTTCGGAATATGAGTAAGGAGCATTATGTGTGTCATGTAAAAATGCATTAATAATGTGCAACATATGTGTAAGGGGCACTATGTGTGTCATTATGTGTATAAGGGCATTAATAATGTGCGGCATATGTGTAAGGGACATTGGTGGTCATTCCGAGTTGTTCGCTCTGTAATTTTCTTCGCATCGCAGCGATTTTCCGCTAATTGCGCATGCGCAATGTTCGCTCTGCGACTGCGCAAAGTAAATTTGCTATGCAGTTAGGTATTTTACTCACGGCATTACGAGGTTTTTTCTTTGTTCTGCTGATCGTAGTGTGATTGACAGGAAGTGGGTGTTTCTGGGCGGAAACTGGCCGTTTTATGGGTGTGTGTGAAAAAACGCTGCAGTTTCTGGGTAAAACGCGGGAGTGTCTGAAGAAACGGGGGAGTGTCTGGGCGAACGCTGGGTGTGTTTGTGACGTCAAACCAGGAACGAAACTGACTGAACTGATCACAGTTGTCGAGTAAGTCTGGAGCTACTCAGAAACTGCTAAGAAGTGTCTATTCGCAATTCTGCTAATCTTTCGTTCGCAATTTTGATAAGCTAAGATTCACTCCCAGTAGGCGGCGGCTTAACGTGTGCAATGCTGCTAAAAGCAGCTTGCGAGCTAACAACTCGGAATGAGGGCCATTATGTGTAAAAGGGCATTAATAAAGGTTGTCATAATGCGTCTTACACATTATGTTTATAAGGACATTAATGATGTGTCTCATATGTGTAAGGGGCATTACTGTGTGGAATTATGTGTATAAATGCATTACTAATGTGTGGCATTATGTGTATAAGGTGCTCTAATATGTAGCGTTGCGTATAGAAAGGGCATTTACTGTGTCGTCTAATGTGAATAAAGAGCAATAGGGTGTGGTGTGGTGTAATGTAAATAAGGAGCAATTCAGTGTGATGTAATGTGAATAAGGAGCACTACTGTGAGAAGTAACGTTTATAAGGTAAAGTGATACTACTGTGGGATGTAATGTGAATTATGGACACTATCGCGTGATCAAATGTGAATAAAATTGCAGTACTGTGTGGCGGAATTTTAATTGGGGGTACTATTGTGTGGACATGCCCATTGCCAGCAAAAACACACCCCTTTTTGGACTGTGCGCCATATGTGCGAACTGTTCCTGTTTAAAATATAGGGGGTACAAACACCAAAATAAGTACTGGTATGGGTGAGGGTTGATGGTGCTGGGAAAGAGGTGCAAGGTCAGAGGCGGAACCAGCGGTGGTGCTAGGGGGCACCAGGCAAAATCTTGCCTAGGGCATCATATTGGTTAGGGCCAGCTCTGCCAAAGGGCCTTGTGGGGGAAATGTCTTCAGTAAAAGCATTCCCTGTGTGTGTGGTGTGTCGGTACGCGTGTGTCGACATGTCTGAGGAAGAAGGCTATATTAGAGAGGAGCGGGAGCAAATGAATGTGGTGTCTCCGCCGACACCTGATTGGATGGATATGTGGAATGTTTTAAATGCTAGTGTAAACTCAGTGCACAAAAGATTAGACAAGGCTGAAGCTTTGGGACAGTCAGGGTCTCAACCCATGCCTGATCCTATGTCGCAGGGACTGTCAGGGTCTCATAAGTGCCCACTATCCAGATTGTTGACACAGATACCGACACGGATTCTGACTCCAGTGTCGATTACGATGATGCAAAGTTACAGCCAAAATTGGCAAAATACATTTGATATATGATTATGGCAATAAAAGATGTTTTGCACATCACAGAGGAGCCCCCTATCCCTGACAAGAGGGTACATATGTACAAGGGAAAGAAGCCTGAGGTAACCTTTTCCCCTCACACGAGCTGAACGAGTTATGTGAAAAAGCTTGGGAATCTCCTGCAGATTTCCAAAAGGATTCTTATGGCGTATCCTTTCCCATCAACGGATAGGTTACGATGAGAATCCTCCCCTTGGGTGGACAAAGCATTAACACGCTTATCCAAGAAGTTAGCCCTCCCGTCCCAGGATACGGCTACCCTCAAAGAGTCTGCTGACCGCAAACAGGAGATTACCCTGAAGTCCATTTATACACATTCAGGTACCTTACTCAGACCGGCAATTGCGTCGGCCTGGGTGTGTATGTGTAGTGCTGTAGCGGCATGGATGGATACCCTAGATAAGGATACTATTTTATTGCCCCTGGGGCATATAAGAGATGATGTCCTATATATGTGTGTATGCAAACTACAGGTGGTGCTGCATGGCTCACACCCTTTTGCTTGTCTTGTAGAGCAACTCTGGAGCTGTTACTGGGTCCAGCTTCTGCAAGAAATCAGCTTGAATGCTTCAGGGGCTGGGGCATGGTCAACATGAGCCCCACACTGATGGGGGTGTATAAAGCGATCTAGGGGTCATCCAAGCGCAACCCCACAAAGGCCGCCATGCCCTGCGTGACCATTTTCTCTTTTCATATGCAGACGAGGGTTGCAGCCAACTATACCCATTGCTTGGATGACATCACCATATGCGAATCCATCTGCTGCAGGCCTTCCCCCAGGAATGCTTGCACTAGTTGTTGCATTTGGTTTGTTGTTTGGGGGGTGCTTCAGTATTAGGCAGCCTTCTGCCCTCACACATTCGTCTGAAAATGTGTTCTCCCTGCAGTTGTTGTCCCCAGATGAGAGTTCCCTTGTGCTGCCTCAGTTGAATCTCCTTTACTTGACGGAGGTGTGCCTGAGCAGCGGCCCTCCCCAGCCCTATCTCAAATCATACTTATTTTGCTTAGGTGATACCATGGTCATGAAGATTGTTTTCCCAGGGTGAGGTTCATTCATTGCATTCTGGGTATGCTGACCTCTGTGATTTCCCCAAATGTGGGAATCTCGACTGCATAATTTGTGGTAGGGGGGGGACTGCATTTGTGCTTTCCCCTGGTTGGCTCTGGTATAATTTAGATCTCATTGTCTCAGGTCTCTCTCCAGCCTAGTTTGCTGTCTGTTTCCACTTCTCTTTTCTTGAGCCCCTCCCTTCTATGCCCTTGCGCACTATACTGACTTCTCCCGTCTGCTTACTTTGTGCCTTCCAACGCACAATGCGAACTACAGGTGGTGTTGCAGGGCCCACACCCTTTTTTTTGCCTTACAGAGCAGCTCTGGAGCTGTTACAGTGCCCAGCTGCTGCAAGAAATCAGCTTGAATGCTTCAGGGGCTGGGGCATGGCCAACATGAGCCCCACACCAAAGGAGGGTGGGGGGTGTTCAATGCGAACTAGGGGTCATCCAAGCGCCCCTTTTCTCTTTTCATATGCAGATGAGGGTTCCAGCCAACTTTGGCCCACTGCTTGGATGACATCACCGTATGCAAATCCGTCTGCTGCAGACCTTTCCCCAGGAATGCTTGTACTAGTTGTTGCATATGGTTTGATGTTTGAGGGTGCTTCAGTATTAGGCAGCCTTCTGCCCTCTCATTTTCTTCTGAAAAGATGTGGTCTCCCTGCAGTTGTTGTCCCCAGACAAAAGTTCCCTTGTGCTTCCTCAGTTGAATCTCCTTAACTTGACGGGGGTGTGCTCGAGCAGTCGCCCTCCACAGCCCTATCCCAACACATGCTTTTCTTGCGTATGAGATCTCTTGATCATAAAGATAGTTCTCACAGGGTGAGGTTCATCCATTACATTTTAAAGTAGGAAGGTACAAATTACATATTCAAATTACATATATGTGCTGGATTCAAATGTTTTCCCCCCTTCCTTTCTCAATTGTGCCCATCAGCAGCTATTCTAATGTTGCTGCCAATGGGTGTGACACATTCATTTCTTCTGTGGGGTACACTGGACTCCACAAGGATTCACATTGGGGTGTAGAGTAGGATCTTGATCTGAGGCACCAACAGGCTCAAAGCTTTTGACTGTTCCCAAGATGCTCAGCGCCCCCTGCTCTATAACCTCGCTTCCATGAACAGGGAGCTCAGTTTGTAGTTGGTGCCTTCAGTAGCAGGCCACTTAACAGGGGGCTGCCTCAGGCAGCCTATTCTTAGCTATTAATTTTGACAAGAAAAGAAGAACTTTTTTTATAAGAATCTACAAGGGCTGCAGCAGGTTAGGTCTAATAGACATCTTTACTGCAGCTCCATCACTCCCAGCGGCGCAGTATACTCCCGTGCCCTGGTTGCTGGGTCACTGCAGTGGAGGCTCCGGTTTCTTCCTAAGGTCAGTCACACACACACCGCCCTCCGGGATCACGAGGTCGCTGATGAAAGGGAGGTAAGGGACTTCTGTGCCCACACTATACCGTGATCCAGCGTGGCTGTAGGGAGTGGGCCATGTGCGCACTGGCGTGGACACTGATTACTGGGCAGCCGCTCCACTAGCCACCAGGGACAGTTAAGGAGCACAGCTCTGGGGGGGGTTTCTCTTATATTAACCCCATTTTGTACTACCCGCAGTGCATTGTGATAGGTAATAGAGCCTGATTCAGGTTGGATTGCAATCGCAATAAGCAATCCAACTGCATACGCATGCACCTGCATTTTCTGCGGCACCCCGCAGATAATGCGATCGCTTCTGACTGTCAATTGGTGCTGGGGGGGGGGGGGTCAGCAACAATCCATTTCCAAGTCGGAGATGGAGCGGTGCATGGGCAGGGCTACAAAATGGGGTCGGCAACGGAGAAACAGGAGGCGTGGTCAGAGCTGCTGCATGACATCACATGCAGCAGCTGCGATCACAAAAATGGTGGCGGCTTCCTGCGCACACATACAGTCTGCACCAACAGGAGGCTAACCCATTTTTTATGATCACGCTGAACTGCACTGAGACTGCAATTTCAGCGTGGTCAAGAAGGGAGGCGGCATGCTGGGTGGCCCCAGCATGCGAACCAAAGGATTGCAAATTCTGTTACTTAGCAGAATTTGCAATCCTTACTGAATTAGGCCCATTGATTACAAAATGTATTTGTAAATATTTGAAGTTTTTCTTCAGGGACTAACACAAAAGATGCTTGGGGCTACTAACACATGGGTAAGCCACGTAAAGCTTCCCATGGGTCAGTGGCATCACAACGGGGTTGCGGCCCACACCCGAGTGTCACCCGCCAAGGGGGGTGACACCAAAGTGCCGGCTCCTCTTCAGTGACAGAATATGGGTGTTTCACTGTAACATTACGTGCAACACCCAGTTTCTGTCACTGTGCAGGAGCCAGCACCACTCACACACTAGTCCCCGGGTGCAGCACTCAACCCCCGGGATACCCGGAGCAACAAAATGGAGATTCAGGAAAACAGGCCACACCCCTACCTATGAGACCATGCCTCCTTTTTACCATTGCGCTGCTTATCTGCGCGCACTGCATTACAATCTCCCTCGCTGCCTCTCTGGGTGTCACCAATGATAGTGACACCTTTGCCATGCTTGTAGCAGCTGGTCCTAATATCTACGCCTCCAGCCCTGAGTGTTTGCCCTTGTGACTTGTTGATCATCATAGCAAAGCAGATTCTTACAGAAAACTGCAGGGGCTTAGATTGAAAAGAAAAACATTGACGAACCATCATTTCAGCAACAGGGTCTGCCACACGGCTGACTGAAATGACTGGTTGGTTTGGGCCCCCACCAAAAAAGAAGCAATCAATCTCTCCTTGCACAAACTGGCTCTACAGAGGCAAGATGTCCACCTCATCATCCTCCGATTCCTCACCCCTTTCACTGTGTACATCGCCCCCCTCACATATTATTAATTCGTCCCCACTGGAATCCACCATCTCAGATCCCTGTTTACTTTCTGGAGGCAATTGCTGGTAAATGTCTCCACGGAGGAATTGATTATAATTCATTTTGATGATCATCATCTTCTCCACATTTTCTGGAAGTAACCTCGTACGCCGATTGCTGACAAGGTGAGCGGCTGCACTAAACACTCTTTTGGAGTACACACTGGAGGGAGGGCAACTTAGATAGAATAAAGCCAGTTTGTGCAAGGGCCTCCAAATTGCCTCTTTTTCCTGCCAGTATACATACGGACTGTCTGACGTGCCTTCCTGGATGCGGTCACTCATATAATCCTCCACCATTCTTTCAAAGGTGACAGAATCATATGTAGTGACAGTAGACGACATGTCAGTAATCGTTGCCAGGTCCTTCAGTCCGGACCAGATGTCAGCACTCACTCCAAACTGCCCTGCATCACCGCCAGCGGGTGGGCTCGGAATTCTTAGCCTTTTCCTTGCACCCCCAGTTGCGGGAGAATGTGAAGGAGGAGCTGTTGACGGGTCACGTTCCGCTTGACTTGACAATTTTCTCACCAGCAGGTCTTTGAACCTCTGCAGACTTGTGTCTGCCGGAAAGAGAGATACAATGTAGGTTTTAAATCTAGGATCGAGCACGGTGGCCAAAATGTATTGCTCTGATTTCAACAGATTGAATCCTGGTTAAGCGAATTAAGGGCTCCATCCACAAGTCCCACATGCCTAGCGGAATCGCTCTGTTTTAGCTCCTCCTTCAATGTCTCCAGCTTCTTCTGCAAAAGCCTGATGAGGGGAATGACCTGACTCAGGCTGGCAGTGTCTGAACTGACTTCACGTGTGGCAAGTTCAAAGGGTTGCAGAACCTTACACAACGTTGAAATCATTCTCCACTGCGCTTGAGTCAGGTGCATTCCCCCTCCTTTGTCTATATCGTGGGTAGATGTATAGGCTTGAATGGCCTTTTGCTGCTCCTCCATCCTCTGAAGCATATAGAGGGTTGAATTCCACCTCGTTACCACCTCTTGCTTCAGAGGATGGCAGGGCAGGTTCAGGAATGTTTGGAGGTGCTCCAGTCTTCGGCACGCGGTGGCTGAATGCAGAAAGTGGCCCGCAATTCTTCGGGCCACCGACAGCATCTCTTGCACGCCCCTGTCGTTTTTTTAAATAATTCTGTACCACCAAATTCAATGTATGTGCAAAACATGGGACGTGCTGGAATTTGCCCAGATGTAATGCACGCACAATATTGGTGGCATTGTCCGATGTCACAAATCCCCAGGAGAGTCCAATTGGGGTAAGCCATTCTGCGATGATGTTCCTCAGTTTCCGTAAGAGGTTGTCAGCTGTGTGCCTCTTATGGAAAGCGGTGATACAAAGCGTAGTCTGCCTAGGAACGAGTTGGCATTTGCGAGATGCTGCTACTGGTGCCGCCGCTGCTGTTCTTGCTGCGGGAGGCAATAGATATACCCAGTGGGCTGTCACAGTCATATAGTCCTGAGTCTGCCCTGCTCCACTTAACCACGGACATGTCGACTAGTGGACCTTGGGTACAACTGCATTTTTTAGGACACTGGTGACTCTTTTTCTGAGGTCTGTGTACATTTTCGGTATCGCCTGCCTAGAGAAATGGAACCTAGATGGCATTTGGTACCGGGGACACAGTACCTCAATCAAGTCTCTAGTTGCCTCTGAATTAACGATGGATACCGGAACCACGTTTCTCACCACCCAGGCTGACAAGACCTGAGTTATCCGCTTTGCAGCAGGATGACTGCTGTGATATTTCATCTTCCTCGCAAAGGACTGTTGGACAGTCAATTGCCTACTGGAAGTAGTACAAGTGGTCTTCCGACTTCCCCTCTGGGATGACGATCGACTCCCAGCAGCAACAACAGCAGCGCCAGCAGCAGTAGGCGTTACACTCAAGGATGCATCGGAGGAATCCCAGGCAGGAGAGGACTCGTCAGACTTGCCAGTGACATGGCCTGCAGGTCTATTGGCTTTCCTGTCTAAGGAGGAAATTGACACTGAGGGAGTTGGTGGTGTGGTTTGCAGGAGCTTGGTTACAAGAGGAAGGGATTTAGTGGTCAGTGGACTGCTTCCGCTGTCATCCAAAGTTTTTGAACTTGTCACTGACTTATGATTAATGCGCTGCAGGTGACGTATAAGGGAGGATGTTCTGAGGTGGTTAACGTCCTTACCCCTACTTATTACAGCTTGACAAAGGCAACACACGGCTTGACACCTGTTGTCCGCATTTGTGTACAGGATGCATACTGTCAAAGTCAGAAAAATATCACTATGCACACTGCCATATTTGCACCTCATGCGAGCTCCCGCTGCGCGTGCAAGAGCTCTCCCGTGCGTGCGCATACTCGCCTTCGCGTGCACCCGCAGGCGCACGATATGCGGATTTACGGTAGAGTTTGTATGCGTCTAGCGGGCGACTCAATCAATATATATTTTAACCATATAATGTATTTTGTAGATCATGGTCCCTTTGATAGATTCTGAAAGTTTAGTTAATATAGCATGTTCATGGACATAGAGATCCCTCTTTGTTTGGTACGAAGGGTCAGACATGAGTCATACAGTGGTGTTTAGTATCCATCGGAAGAGTATTTAATTAGCAATATTCCGGTGTTGGTTTGAAGCGGATTAATCGCTCGTGCGAATAGTTATGGACATAAGAAGTTTATGTACTTTTACTATTATTTGCACTTACTTATCCATGCGGCGGAAAACCTAGTTTCCCACCCACCTGAGCAGTTGGAAATAGTCACAGCCCACCTGTATGAATCAACCTATGACCTTTTGTTATAATGCGAAGACGAATTCCTGTGTCCAATGAACAATGAGATTGTAGGGACCATTGAATTGTATTGTGTGTGGGGCATAAATAGACAAGCCGATCATATCCAGCTCTCACTCTTCAACGGTTCTCATTGCTGATAATCGGGAGCTGGATATCCAGAGGCGCATGCGATCGTTCCCCTTTGTGCGTAAGTTTTCTCCGCAATCATATTGTCTTTCTTGTTATTCTGAGCCATATCTCTCTCTCTCTCTCTCTCTCTCTCTCTCTCTCTCTCTCTCTCTCTCTCTCTCTCTCTTCTCTTATATAGTTATTGTACTGATATTGTATTTCATGTGTAGTTATCTGGTTAGGTAGTCTATGTTATATTGGTAGTGTATGACTTGTATTGTATTATTCTTTTGAACGTTCATCCATTTCCTTAAAAGGCGTTAGACCCTTAGACCGGAATTGTGTGTTCATTATATTGCAGTGGATAATAGGAGCGTCTCTATCGCTCAAACAGCTTTAGTGTAAACCCGCTTACACAGTGTTGCATTCTCATCTTATCACTACACCAAGGTTTACTGTATAATACACTGTTTTATGGTATAGTTATAAAGGTTTAACATTGTGAGCGTCTGCGCCGCTGGTGATCTCCTCGTGGTCCCGAGCGTCCGCTACGCTATAGCGAATCATTACGTTAGTCGGCAGCCAATAGCGTGCCTGCCTGTGATCACTTGGCAGTGAGCGAACGTGGCGCTTGAGCGTCTCGACTACGGCTAAGCGATTGTTACGCAACGTGCGTACCCTTACGGTATTCCATACGTTAATAGCGTACAGTGTTCTTAGACCTCTTAAAGGGTTTTAAGTAAGATAAATATTTAGCTTTATCAATTGGCGGCTCGTCCGTCCTTCACATATCTCTGCTAGGTAATTCCAGCAGACATTATCCATCAGCAAAGGGCGGGAGATCATATTCCTCGCAGTGCTGTCTGGATAAGCGTCTGCTTCGCTTAGTAAAGGGTGCTGAGGGAATCCGGAACCGGAGGTAAGAACAACACGCTAGTGTCTTTTAAAACTGTTTATTTCTATCTTGCGTACGCACACACGCATATCTGCATTTCTTTTCATTCGTGTATTTTCATATATCACTCTCCTGTTTGCCATTTTATAATTGATAAACGTGCTAAGAGAGATTTGTCGCTATTTCATAGTTAAAGTGTAAAAGTAATACATTAAGGGATAAATTGCAAAGCACGCACGCAGCTCTGCCTAAAGATACAAGGAGAGATTGGTGTGGTGCTCGGTAGATGATCAAGGATCATCTACATTGTTTAACGTGTTAGTTGTGTTACGGTGGATATCTGCATTGCGTACACGTGTCTCTAACAAAAGGCTGAGACTCGCGCACGCAACTCAAAGGCCGACGCACGCAGCGTATATTACGCAACGGAGTGTCCGGGTACGCCCACGTAACTCAAATCACACGATAAGTGTTATTTTAGCAGGCGAAGAGGTGGCAACGCGATAAATAGCGCAAGTCTATTTCAGTGTCCGAAATTTAAGCTAATAGATACTTCTCCAATTTACAACACATCTGGTC
This sequence comes from Pseudophryne corroboree, assembly GCF_028390025.1. Classification (NCBI taxonomy): domain Eukaryota; kingdom Metazoa; phylum Chordata; class Amphibia; order Anura; family Myobatrachidae; genus Pseudophryne; species Pseudophryne corroboree. The sequence continues at coordinate 179,559,560 of NC_086451.1, forward strand.
TAAAGGAAAGAAATTTCTGCGCAGAAATAGAAACAAAAGTGTACATGTGGTGAGTGAGTGTTTGCAATTATATAAGTTTTTACAATTTTGGGGATTGAACCACAGAAATCATTGAGTTCTCGTGAAGTACATACGTGTAAGTGACATACATGGTGGCTAGGGAGGCATCCCTTGTTAAACATATAAAGAGCATTAGAGTGTAGCAGACCAGGAGGTCATACTGTAGCAGACCAGGAGGTCAGACCAGGAGGTCGCATAACAGACCAGGAGGTCCAAGTACAGCAGACAAGGAAGTCCGCTATAGAGTCAAGTAGCCCAACACCAAGAAGGGTTGGGGCGGAACCCATATAGGCCATAAAGCTCATGCTGAAGGAATTCGCAGCCGCAATTTTCGATTCCACTGGTCGCTCTGCACATAAGATTAGTTGCTTATGTGCAGACTGATTGTACCGCACGTAATTGTGTGCATTAGTTAATCTGACCAGTACCATTTGTGTACAAAACGGGTCATAAACACTATTTGTACATTCTGACGTGATTTGTGTAATTTTTTATTTTCTAAAGGGAGGTTCGCTGGTCACTCAGGAACTATCCAACAACCGATACTTGCTGGGAAACACGCCCCAGTAAATAAAGGTTCACAGGGGCCCTAGGTTGGGTACAACAGCTCTGGATACAGTGATTGCAGTACTGGCCAACGTGGGCGAGGAGTGAGTGGAGTACTCGGTAAACTTCGCCGCCGGCCTGCCCCGGACATCTTGGTTTTTGTAAGGGTTCGCTGAAGAAAAGCAACACCTGCAAGTTATGGGGGCCAGTTGTTCAGGTAGGGGGCGATCAACCTCGGTTCGGGTTGATTTAGTAAACCGACCAATCGGGTCGGCAAGGTATGTAATGTGTGAAAAATACGGTTCACACACAGAGGTTTTATGTGATGAATGGGAGAGAATGACGGTACATGACGGGGAGAAGTTCCCAAGAGTAGGCAGCTTTAGCCCAGAAGTGTTACAAAATCTAAGGAGAAGGATAGGTCTTATTAAACCAGCAAAGAGACGGATCAAACATTATGATTGTTTAAAATTATGGCAACAGGAAAGTGAAATGCAAAGAGAGTTAACTGACATATCTGACTCTCATCTTGGGAGGAGAGATATGGCAATGGAGAGGATTATGGTTGCGGAGAAAGGCACAATGTTGAACAATAAAAACGCACTTAGCAACTGTATTATAGATGATAAGAATAAGTGTAATAAACATAACAATGATAATTGTAATACTGTTAAATGTACAACTATTAACCCGTGCAAGTCGCACCCCATGTCAAACTTCCCTCAGGAATACAAACAAGAAAGTGAGCCCAGCACGATGTCGGCACCTCTTCCAGCAGCCATCACACAAGACATCCAGGTGGACGCGACCAAATCGGTAAAGGCAATAATCAAACCCCCTAACGGAGGGTCAGGTGAGGTCGTGTCCACAGGTACGTACAATGTTTTATATCACGCACAAACAAATGTACCCCATACTGAAAGACCAAAACAAGGTGATGTAATTGAGTTTAGTCCTGTCAGGGTGATCACAGTCCCCAATGGGAAGACTGATGATCAGGGAACCATTCCCGTCCAGGACAGTGCAATGCGCTGTCCCTGGTCCCGGACCGAATTGAGATCAATCATGTCTGAATTTCCTAATCCTAGGAAAAATCTAGTCGCATGTCAAAGGTTCATTAAAGAACTAGGAAACTCAACAGAACCCACCAACAAAGATTGGCGGACAGTGCTGAGGGCATGTTTGCCCTCCAGTGTTGACCCTGCGAAATTTATTGCTGATTGTAAATTAGACACGGAAGTACCTCAAACGGAGGAACACAATCAGGAATGTATTAAGCAGATTAACCGACAGTTGGAGGTATATTTCCCTGCCGTTGTCAAGTGGAATGAAATTTTCTCCATAAGACAAAACGAAAGGGAAAGTATTTCCAATTATTTCAATTGAGCACTGCAAGTAATGGCTAGGAACACTGGGATCACAGACATCAAAACATGCGCACAGCATAGAGAAATAGCGGTTAAGGTATTAATGAATGGTTTAAAGGAGGTATTGAGAACAAGGGTACAGACCACCAACCCAAACTGGAGAAATATCTCGGTGGCCGCATTAAGAGAGGCCGCTATTGATCATGATCGAAATATCACCAGACACAGGGAGTCACAAAGTGATAAGTTAATGGCCGCAAGTATACAGGCCCTAACCACAAGACCACTCCAGCATAAGCCCCAAACCCCTGCGAGAAATTCAAATGTGGAAGTCTGTTACAATTGCCAGAAGGAAGGTCATTTTGCAAGAGATTGTAGATCAGGAAGTAGACAAAAGTCACATCAGCCCCCTAGACAACGACATAATCATGGTATCCAAAGAATCAGGGAAGTACAGGGAAAACGGTTGATGGTGATGAGCATCCGAGCGTTTGAGGAGGCATCAAATCAACCAAGACCTCAGGTCACTGACACTTGGAGGAAGCCCAGGGTTTGTGATCTTTGCAAAAGAGAAGGGCATTATGCCAGTAACTGCAACAGCCCACATAAAGTCAGACCCCCTAGACATGAATATGAGCATGAATATGACACACCAAATTATAAAAGGTGATCATTAGGACTGATGGTAAGCCTGAGGTTATAGTTAATAAATTGGGAGGTCATTCCCTGAAGACACAGGAATGACCGGGTGAAACGTTGTAAATGTATCTGTGGAATGTTTCTTTTTCTCTCCCCATCTCTGACGATTATTGGTAGGACTCAAACATTGCATGTCTGCTTGGTCTTTGCAGAAGTCTACCAAACCCCAGCATGACCTATCCGCATCAATGTATCCTGGCCAGATACAGAGGGTGGAGTATGGAGGTGCTGGGGGGAGGGACTGCGCAAGGAAACCATTGGACATGTAGATATGACAGCCTGATGATCTGAAAATGTTTTAAAATGTTTGAAATTTTTTTTTTCCTGTTGTTGTTTATTGATGTGTTATGTTATATATATATATATATATATATATATATATATAGATAAATTGTTCTCTCTCTCTTTTTGTTTTTTTTTGTTTTCTCTCTTCTCACTCATGTTTTCATGTTTTAAAGATGGTATGTCACACATCAGTTAGACAAATGGTAATGCAAGATTTTTGCTCCTTACAGAAAGATCGCTGATTTGGAAGGAATATTGTATCACCAGAATGTTCGGTTGGAAGACTGAGAGACAGCACCTTTGAGATGACAGCAGAACAAGAAGAACAACAAGACTAGAGAACTAATTATCGTAACAAGTTTCTCTCCCCCTCAAACTGTTTTTCTGTACCCCCATTACAAATTTCTCCTTTTCTCCTCCTGTAAGATGGACTTGCCCCAAGAGACTGTGATACGGATTTTCCTGTTGACCATGATGTTGACCAGAGCAGTCTGTTCCGGCGAGAGTACCAGTGAGGTCGAGAAAGGATCCAGAAAGGTTCTGATGACTGAGACGGAGGTGTAAATTTCCAATAGCAACACAACGACCAAGCAAAGGCGAGTACCGGAAACGATCTAGCAGCCATGTTATTTGTAAATATTGTGAAGGATTGTTAGCTGAAGAAAACTGTATCTGTAGGCATTGTGACAATATAATTGAGGATGGGTGCATCAAGAAATGCCAATCCAGTTTTAATATCCACATGGACCGGCATCCATTGAGTGACTATCACTCCTTAGTGGGTAATGTGTTAAATCAGACAGATTGTTGGGTATGCTCTCAAGTACCTCAAGGCCATAGTAAATCAGGCTTAGTACCGTTTCCTTTAACGATAGGGGAGGTACTTGAGCTAAGTGGTGGGAGGCCGGTGGACAGGAGGTTTAATATCTCCAGTCCTCCTAGTTTGAAGCTCCACCAATATCATGTGGATAGATCCCTAATATGTTTTAACATTTCCAATCCCCGAAAGCCGGGAAATTGGGAAGTGTCATGGAGTAACCAAACCATGACCTTTTCATATAGAGCAGATAGAATGCCGACAGATACAGAGCTTATACGCCACATAGCCAGTAGAGAAAAATCTTTCCGATATAGGTATACCCTAGGAAGTAGGATTATGAGAGTTGGAGAGGTATCACCAGGATACTGTGCACATATCGTACAAACTGATACGTGTACTAGACAGATGGGAGAATTAGGGTTAGGAGATTTCACATGGAAGATGTGTAATATGGTTATGTCCTATTCCGTCCCATATGTTCTCCCCGATGATGCATATTTCATATGCGGGAGGAAGGCGTATAAGTGGCTTGCCCCAAACTCTGAAGGATTGTGTTATATTGGAAAAGTACTGCCTGAGGTAATGACTGTATCACATGCCAAAATGAAAGATATACACCGTGTTGCCCAAGCTCCTTATACTCACACTCATTACGAACACGTAGTTAAACGGCACCTGATAGAAAGAACAGAGCATCCGGCCTCTGACATGATCCATGAATCCACCGGGATTCAGGTTCTACTCGCGTTAGACATCACTCGCACCGCCAGAGGCGTGCTGAATTATAAATACATATCTGCGCTCGCAAATTTGTTAGACAATATCACAGAAATGTATGATGACACTTTTAGGTATACTGGAAGAGAGCTTCAAGCTTATAAAACAGAACTGGTTCAGCATAGAATGGTTCTCAATTATCTCACGGCAGTGACAGGTGGATATTGTGTCACACTGGCAACTCAGTACGGCGTGAAATGCTGCACATATATAACGAATAGTACCGAGGATCCGGTCGAGGTCATAGACCAAAAGATGGACGACATTCTCCAATTAAAGTGGGAATTTCGCAGGAGACACAATCTCACCCTTGCTGCTGTGGGTAATGAGCTGACTGGTTGGGTGTCATGGTTGAACCCGTGAAATTGGTTCTCTGGTTTAGGAGAATGGGCTCAAGGAGTCATAATGGATGTAGGGAAGTTTCTCCTATGTATCTTAGGTGTTGTCATATCGATTGGCTTGATATTTAGATGCGGTCAGGCTTTAACGAAGTGTAAACGAAGTACTAGGGTGATGAGTTTAAGGAGTGAGGAAATTGTAATTCCAATGGATTTGATATATGACCCAACGGTAGAGACAATGATGTGATGAAAATGCGATTATACGGTCCGTTTCTTTCACCTGTTTTTCCGTTTTCTCCAAGGTAAAAAGACCCACTTGGACGAGGAATTTGATGACCCTGTATACAGACAACTGATGGATTAAAGAAGAAGTTTTGACAACCTTATACACAGATATTTGATGAACTATGCCATAGACCCCCAGTTTCCCTAGAAATTTTAAAATTACGCTAGCCCAACACTTTTGTAAGTCTATGGACATTGACAAAGCTTTTGCTCACACCTAATGGCAAAAGCCCAAAGAAGACTGCATTCAACAGACACCGAACAAGACTTCAACCGACAAATGTTTATTAACCTGACATAGAATACCACTGCATTTACCATAATTGTGTCTTATCTTCATCTCTACAACCTTCAGGTAATGACACACATAGTCGATAGGGAATACCAGCACAGATATCAGCAATCACATATTCCCCCATTCATGTATCATCAACTAAAATGTGCTTCCCCATTTTGTACAACCACAGCCGAAAAGAGCTCGGTAGAGTTTGGCAGCCCATCCACAGACCCTTAATACGGGATAAGAAGGAATTCAAATGTATACTTCGCAATACCTCGAAGCTTGATTTAAAACACGTACGGCACGATGATACATGACCCCCCCCAAACATGGATTCATACACACATGCTTCTGCTATCTCACTAGGTCATACCCTTTTCCTACCTTCTCCTCTCCTCCCTTACCCAATCATGGAAATGTATTTACACTTGACATATATTTTTCTCGTTTTGAAATGTTTTAGGAAGTGGCAGTTATTGTTGACTGCCAAAGGGTGGACTGTCAAAGTCAGAAAAATATCACTATGCACACTGCCATATTTGCACCTCATGCGAGCTCCCGCTGCGCGTGCAAGAGCTCTCCCGTGCGTGCGCATACTCGCCTTCGCGTGCACCCGCAGGCGCACGATATGCGGATTTACGGTAGAGTTTGTATGCGTCTAGCGGGCGACTCAATCAATATATATTTTAACCATATAATGTATTTTGTAGATCATGGTCCCTTTGATAGATTCTGAAAGTTTAGTTAATATAGCATGTTCATGGACATAGAGATCCCTCTTTGTTTGGTACGAAGGGTCAGACATGAGTCATACAGTGGTGTTTAGTATCCATCGGAAGAGTATTTAATTAGCAATATTCCGGTGTTGGTTTGAAGCGGATTAATCGCTCGTGCGAATAGTTATGGACATAAGAAGTTTATGTACTTTTACTATTATTTGCACTTACTTATCCATGCGGCGGGAAACCTAGTTTCCCACCCACCTGAGCAGTTGGAAATAGTCACAGCCCACCTGTATGAATCAACCTATGACCTTTTGTTATAATGCGAAGACGAATTCCTGTGTCCAATGAACAATGAGATTGTAGGGACCATTGAATTGTATTGTGTGTGGGGCATAAATAGATAAGCCGATCATATCCAGCTCTCACTCTTCAACGGTTCTCATTGCTGATAATCGGGAGCTGGATATCCAGAGGCGCATGCGATCGTTCCCCTTTGTGCGTAAGTTTTCTCCGCAATCATATTGTCTTTCTTGTTATTCTGAGCCATATCTCACTCTCTCTTCTCTTTCTCTCTTGTTTCTCTTATATAGTTATTGTACTGATATTGTATTTCATGTGTAGTTATCTGGTTAGGTAGTCTATGTTATATTGGTAGTGTATGACTTGTATTGTATTATTCTTTTGAACGTTCATCCATTTCCTTAAAAGGCGTTAGACCCGTAGACCGGAATTGTGTGTTCATTATATTGCAGTGGATAATAGGAGCGTCTCTATCGCTCAAACAGCTTTAGTGTAAACCCGCTTACACAGTGTTGCATTCTCATCTTATTACTACACCAAGGTTTACTGTATAATACACTGTTTTATGGTATAGTTATAAAGGTTTAACATTGTGAGCGTCTGCGCCGCTGGTGATCTCCTCGTGGTCCCGAGCGTCCGCTACGCTATAGCGAATCATTACGTTAGTCGGCAGCCAATAGCGTGCCTGCCTGTGATCACTTGGCCGTGAGCGAACGTGGCGCTTGAGCGTCTCGACTACGGCTAAGCGATTGTTACGCAACGTGCGTACCCTTACGGTATTCCATACGTTAATAGCATACAGTGTTCTTAGACCTCTTAAAGGGTTTTAAGTAAGATAAATATTTAGCTTTATCAATACCTTCATGTCCCCATTTATCCATCTCATCAGGCGTACCTCAGATTTGCGGTACAGGACTGTCATTGCCAATTTCAGACGTTGCTGTTTGGTCTCTCCACGGCCCAGAGAATTGTCACCAAGGTAATGGTGGAAATGATGGTTCTCCTGCGTAAGCAAGGTGTCACAATTATCCCGTACTTGAGCGATCTCATAAAAGCGAGATCAAGAGAGCAGTTGCTGAACAGCGTATCACTTTCACTGAAAGTGTTACAGCAACACGGCTGGATTTTCAATATCCCAAAGTCGCAGTTGGTTTCTACGACTCGTCTGTCTTTCTTGGGCATGATTCTGGACACAGACCAGAAGAGAGTTTATCTCCCGATAGGAAAGGCCCAGGAACTCATGACTCTTGTCAGGAACCTATTGAAACCAAAACTTGTGTCAGTGCATTACTGCACTCGAGTCCTGGGAAAGATGGTGGCATCATACGAAGCCATTCCATTCGGCAGGTTCCATGCGAGGACTTTCCAATGGGACCTACTGGACAAGTGGTCTGGGTCACATTTGCAGATGCATTGGTTGATCACCCTGTCCCCCAGGGTCAGGGTATCACTCCTGTGGTGGCTGCAGAGTGCTCACCTTCTCGAGTGATGCAGATTCGGCATTCAGGACTGGATCCTGGTGACCACAGAGGCAAGCCTCCAAGGTTGGGGAGCAGTCACACAGGGAAGAAATATCCAAGGTCTTTGGTCAAGTCAAGAGACTTGTCTTCACATCAACATCCTGAAACTAGGGGCCATATACAATGCCCTACGTCAAGCGGAGACCTTACTTCGCGACCAACCGGTTCTGATCCAGTCAGACAACGTCACCGCAGTGGCTCATGTAAACCGCCAAGGCGGCACAAGGAGCAGAGTGGCGATGGCACAAGCCACCAGAATTCTTCGCTGGGTGGAGAATCACGCAAGCGCACTGTCAGCAGTGTTCATTCTTTGAGTGGACAACTGGGAAGCAGACTTCCTCAGCAGACACGACCTACATCCGGGAGAGTGGGGACTTCATCAGGAAGTCTTTGCACAGATTACAAGTCGTGGGAACTGCCACAGATAGACATGATGGCGTCCCGGCTCAACAAAAAGCTACAGAGGTATTGCGCAAGGTCAAAAGACCCTCAGGCAGTAGCTGTAGACACCCTAGTGACACCGTGGGTGTTCCGGCCGGTCTATGTATTTCCTCCTCTTCCTCTCATACCCAAGGTGTTAAGGATAATAAGACAAAGAGGAGTGAGAACAATCCTCATTGTTCCAGATTGGCCACGGAGGACCTGGTATCCGGATCTGCAGGAAATGCTCACAGAAGATCCGTGGCCTCTTCCTCTAAGACAGGACCTGTTGCATCAGGGGCCCTGTCTGTTCCAAGACTTACCGCGGCTGCGTTTGACGGCATGGCGGTTGAATGCCGGATCCTAGCAGTGAAAGGCATTCCGGTTGAGGTCATCCCTACGCTGATAAAGGCTAGGAAGGATGTAACGTCAAAACATTACACCGTATATGGCGAAATTATGTTTCTTGGTGTGAGGCCAGGAATGCTCCTACGGAAGAATTCCATCTGGGCCGTTTCCTTCACTTCCTACAAACTGGAGTGAATTTGGGCCTAAGATTAGGCTCTATTAAGGTCCAGATTTCGGCCTTATCCATTTTCTTTCAAAAAGAATTGGTTTCTCTTCCAGAAGTTCAGACTTTTGTAAAAGGAGTGCTGCATATTCAGCCTCCTTTTGTGCCTCCGGTGGCACCTTAACGTGGTATTAAGTTTTCTAAAATCACACTGGTTTGAACCACTTAAAACGGTGGAGTTAACATGACCACCTTCCATGTGAGATATTTTATTAGCCTTGGCTTCGGCTAGGCGAGTGTCGGAATTAGCGGCTTTGTCACATAAAAGCCCATATTTGGTGTACCATGTGGATAGAGCGGAATTGCGGACCCGTCCTCAATTCCTACCAAAAGTGGTCTCATCTTTTCATATGAACCAACCTATTGTGGTGCCTTTGGCTACGCGTGACTTGGAGGATTCCGAGTTACTTGATGGGGTCAGGGCTTTGAAAATTTACGTGGCCAGGACGGCTAGAGTCAGGAAAACTGAAGCGCTGTTTGTCCTGTATGCAACCAACAAGATTGGTGCCCCTGCTTCAAAGCAGGCTATTGCTCGCTGGATTTGTAACACGATTCAGCAAGCGCATTCTATGGCTGGATTGCAGTTACCGAAATCGGTCTAGGCCCATTCCACGAGGAAAGTGGGCTCTTCTTGGGCGGCTGCCCAAGGGGTCTCGGCACTACAGCTGTGTCGAACTGCTACTTGGTCAGGTTCAAACACCTTTTCAAAATACTATAAGTTTGATACCCTGGCTGAGGAGGAACTCATGTTTGCTCAATCGGTGCTGCAGAGTCATCCGCACTCTCCCGCCCGTTTTGGAGCTTTGGTATAATCCCCATGGTCCTTACGGAGTCCCCAGCATCCTCTAGGACGTTAGAGAAAATAAGATTTTAAACCTACCGGTAAATCTTTTTCTCGAAGTCCGTAGAGGATGCTGGGCGACCGTCCCAATTGCGGACTACTTCTGCAATACTTGTATATAGTTATTGCTTCAATAAGGGTTATGTTATAGTTGCATCGGTCCTGCACTGATGCTACAGTGTGTTGTTTTTTCGTACTCATAACTGGGTAGTTTATCACAAGTTATACGGTGTTATTGGTGTGGCTGGTATGAATCTTGCCCTGGATTAACAAAATCCTTTCCTCATACTGTCAGTCTCCTCTGGGCACAGTTTCTCTAACTGTGGCATAGAGGGAGGAGCCAGTGCACACCCAGAACTAAAGTCTTTCTTAAAGTGCCCATGTCTCCTGCGGAGCCCGTCTATCCCCATGGTCCTTACGGAGTCCCCAGCATCCTCTACGGACTACGAGAAAAATATTTACCGGTAGGTTTAAAATCTTATTTTCTACTTTATTCTTTTCTATCCTAGTTTATTACGACCAACTTTCATCCAAGGAGTTTGATATTCTACTACCTGCATGCAATTTAAATTGCTTAAATTGTTTATATGGTTGATTTGTCCTTCACAATCCATAATCTGCAACTTGGATGTACTTGTGTCATTGAAAATCTTATAATAAAAATGTTTATATATTGAAAAAAAAAGTTATAAGACATATGCCTACCTACTAAATGGGGTAAAATTAGGGGATTTTGTACTGGAAAAGGACTTAGGTGTCCTCATAGATAGCAAGCTAAGCAGTAGTACCCAAAGTAGGACTGCAGCAAAGAAGGCTAATAAGATATTAGCATGCTTAAAACGGGGTATTGATGCTAGGGACGAGAGTATTATACTCCCGTTATATAAATCACTAGTGAGGCCACACCTTGAATACTGTGTACAGTTCTGGGCACCGTACTACAAAAAGGATATCCTGGAGCTTGAAAAGGTACAGAGGAGGGCGACCAAACTAATTAAGGGCATGGAGATGATGGAATACAAGGAAAGGCTTGAAAGACTAGGCATGTTTACATTGGAAAAGCGGAGACTAAGAGGGGATATGATCAACATCTACAAATATATAAGGGGACAATACACAGAGCTTGCGCGGGACCTGTTTCTGGTTAGATCAACACAGAGGACTCGTGGACACTCGCTCAGGTTAGAGGAGAGGAGATTCCGCACAATACAGCGTAAAGGCTTTTTCACGGTAAGGACAATACGTGTTTGGAATTCCCTGCCCGAGGGAGTTGTAATGGCGGAATCTGTCAACACCTTTAAGAATGGGTTAGATAAATTCCTATTGGATAAGGATATCCAGGGGTATGGTGCATAGTCATGCATTATAGTTACTATAAATAGGGATAAAATGCAATGGCTGACCGCAGCATCAGTCAGAAATTTTAGCAAAATCATCATGCATAGGACACCACAAATAGGTTGAACTCGATGGACAATTGTCTTTTTTCAACCTCAGATACTATGTTACTATGTAATATTTGAAGAAACAAAATAAAATAAAGCTATGTATTGGGTTTCACTAACAAGCACATTGGAAGACTTGACTACTGTTAAAAGACATGCATTACATGGTATAGAGCCACAAACCACAATGTAGTAAAATAAAAACAAACTTACATGTGTATCAAACCTATGTGAGGCTTACATTGATAGTGCAAGATCAACACTCTATCAACTGTGCAAACTAGACTGCACATAAATGCCATAAAATTTATCTGAGATTTTAGTAAATAAGGCCCGTTGCTGTCCGGGTCACACAGCCGTCACGGCCCCCGCCCCCATACGGTCCGGTCATGTCTGCGTTGTCCTGACTGTGCCCACAAAATGGCGGCACAACGCCGCTGGCCCGACTCCTCCTGCCCAGTGACCGCCTCTACCTGTCAATCAGGCAGAGGCGCTCACTGGGCAGAGATGCTGATCGCATCTCTGGCATGTGCCGGTGCACTGTGGCACCAGCACACACGCACTTCAGACCTGATCTCCTGTTGTGTGAATATGCACAGCAGGGATCAGGTCTTAATTAGGCCCTATATACAGCTGTCAGTAAAGCAGGGATGTGCTGCTGCCAGTGAGGCAGGGATGTTCTGCTGTCAGTGAAGCAGTGATGTGCTGCTGTCAGTGAAGCAGTGATGTGCTGCTGTCAGTGAAGCAGTGATGTGCTGCTGTCAGCGAGGCAGGGATGTGCTGCTATAAGTGAGGCAGGGATGTGCTGCCGTCAATGAGGCAGGGATGTGCTGCCGTCAATGTTGCAGGGATGTGTTGCTGTCAACTTTGCAGGGATGTGCTGCTGTCAGTGAAGCAGGAATGTGCTGCTGCAGTGAGGCAGAGATATGCTGTCCACTATCTCCCTATCACCCCTGCCTGAGTCACACACTTTCCCTGTCACCCCTGCCTCAGTTACCCACTATCTCCCAGTCACCGCTGCCTCAGTCAACCACTATACCTGCGACCCCTGCCTCAGTCACCCACTATCCCTGTCACCCCTGCCTCAGTCACCCACTGTCACTCTATCACCCCTGCTTCAGTCACCCACTATCCCTGTCAACCCTGCCTCAGTCTCTTACTGTCCCTGTCACCCCTGCCACAGTCATCCACTATCTCCCTATCATCCCTGCCTTATTCATTTATTATCCCTGTCACCCACTTTCTTCCCATACTTACCCAACCCCTTCCTATCACCCCTCCCTCAGTAACCCACTATCTCCCTGTCACCCCTGCCTAAGTCACCCACTATCACTGTCACCCCTGCATCAGTCACCCACTATCTCCCAGTCACCCCGGCTTCAGTCACCCACTATATCCCACTCATACATGCTTCAGTCACCCACTATCTCCCAGTCATCCCTGCCTCAGTCACCTACTGACACCAGTGCAGATATTTCTGCTGCAGCCTCTCCACTCTCCAGCGTGAACGTCCTGACGACTGAGGAAATCCGCTTCCCAGTTGAGGACTCCGGGAATGAACACTGCCGATATTGCTGGCAGATGACGTTCTACCCAACTGAGGATTTTTTTATACTTCCAGCTTTGCCATGCAGTTTCGAGTGCCGTCTTGATGATTTGTGTACACTACCGTGGTGGCGTTGTCCGATTGTACTTGAACAGGCCTGTTCTGTACTAGAGGCAGGGCCAGTATCAATGAATTGAACACTGCCCGCAATTCCAGAATGTTTATCGGGAGGAGAGATTCCTCCCTGGTCCACCGATGGTGAAGGGTCGTCATCACGGCCATGACCTTGGTGAATTTCCGAGGTGCCGTGGCCAAACCAGAAGGCAGGACCTGAAATCCAAAAACTAACCAGGCACAACACTGCTTAGCTTCCAACATCAGATGAGATTGGACATATCCAGTGTGATGCGGCTGTAGATGATTTTTGCTGTTTCTAACTTCTACATCAATGAATAAGTTTCAAAATAGAATGCATCAAGAGAACGGTGTTGGTAGTATAAAACTACCTACAGCACCTGGTATTCCCAGGTGGTCTCACATCCAAGAACAAACCAGGCCTAAGATCAGGTGATATTGGGCATATACAGTGTGGTGTGGCTGTAGATGAGCTTAGTGGTTTCTGTTAGAGTTCTTCTACTTCTAACTACTAGTACATAAATGAATAAGCGGCCGATTTATTAAACCTGGTGGAATGATAATTTGCATGGTGATAAAGTACCAGCCAATCAGCTCCTAATTGCCATGTCACAGGCTGGGTTTGAAAAATGACAGTTAGGAGCTGACTGGCTGGTACTTTATCACCTTGCACTTTATCAGTTCACCAGGCTTAATAGATCTGCCCCAATGTTTCAAAATGGAATGCATCAAGAGAACGGTGTTGGTATTGTAAAAATACACACAGCTCCTGGTATTTCCTGGTGGTCTCCCATCCAAGTACTAAAACCAGGACCAACACTGCTCAGCTTCCATGATCAGGAGAGATTGGGCAAATCCAGTGTGCTGTGGCTGTAGATGAGCTGGTGGTTTCTGTTAGAGCTTTTCTACTTCTAACTTCTGGTACATAAAAGAATACGTGTAAAAATTAAATGTACCAAGAAAAGGGTGTTGGTAGTTTAAAAACACCTAAAGAATCTGATAATACATGGATGGGAGACTGCTTGGCAGGGCCGGATTAACAATGGGGCGGATGGAGCTGCAGCTCCAGGCCTCCCCATGAAAATAGGCCCACAGGAGACTGGCAGCGTTGATAGGAAAAATGTTTTCCTATCACAAGCTGCCAGCGAACGTCCTCCCAGGCCACCTTGCAAACCCTGCAGAGCCACCACCTCCCCTACCTGCCCGGGAGAAAACCTACATTGCCATGAAGCAGGGTCCCTGGCATTAAAATAGCGGTGCAGTGAAGAGCTTCACAATCCTTCCTGCACCGCATGACGTCACATAGGTTCCACCCCGGGGGCGGAGCTAGCGGGGGAAGCCAGGGTGAACGAAGGATGATTTTAGCAGCGGCGTGATGGTTTCAAGTCTGCGCTGTGAGTATCGGTGCAGAGTGTAGAGAGGACACTGACACGTCTTTTGAACTCTGTACTGTACTGCAGCTGATTTGATAAAGTTTATTTTATTGTTTTTTAAAAAAATGCTCTACGCTGGGGACTTGCAGAGGCCGTGTTGCACACATAGCCCCTACCTCCTCATGATGGCCCCCCTAATAGGATTCACATGCTCTTCAACAGGTGAGGGGAAAGGAATAGAAAAAAACAGCAGTTTGTGAGAGCCTGGGGGTAGAGGGAGAAGTATAATAAGGGAAATGCTATTGGGAATAATGGGGTTAGTTAATTATGGTTAGAACTGGTGCTCTCTGTATTATATGGCGTCACTGACGCTCTACTATATGGCGTCACTGGTGCTCTCTGTATTATATGCGTCACTGACGCTCTACTATATGGCGTCACTGGTGCTCTCTTTATTATATGGCGTCACTGGTGCTCTCTGTATTATATGGCGTCACTGGTGCTCTCTGTACTATATGGCATCACTGGTGCTTTCTTTATTATATGGCGTCACTGACGCTCTACTATATGGCGTCACTGGTGCTCTCTTTATTATATGGCGTCACTGGTGCTCTCTGTATTATATGGCGTCACTGGTGCTGTCTGTACTATATGGCGTCACTGGTGCTTTCTTTATTATATGGCGTCACTGACGCTCTACTATATGGCGTCACTGGTGCTCTCTTTATTATATGGCGTCACTGGTGCTCTCTGTACTATATAGCGTCACTGGTGCTCTCTGTACTATATGGCGTCACTGGTGCTCTCTTTATTATATGGCGTCACTGGTGCTCTCTGTACTATATGGCGTCACTGGTGCTCTCTGTACTATATGGCGTCACTGGTGCTTTTTTTATTATATGGCGTCACTGGTGCTCTCTGTACTATATGGCGTCACTGGTGCTCTTTTTATTATATGGCGTCACTGGTGCTCTCTGTACTATATGGCGTCACTGATGCTCTCTGTATTATATGGTGTCACTGATGCTCTCTGTATTATATGCATCACTGGTGCTCTCTGTACTATATGGCGTCACTGGTGCTCTCTTTATTATATGCGTCACTGGTGCTCTCTGTATTATGTAGTCGTCACTGGTGCTCTCTGTACTATATGGCGTCACTGATGCTCTCTGTATTATATGGTGTCACTGATGCTCTCTGTATTATATGCATCACTGGTGCTCTCTGTACTATATGGCGTCACTGGTGCTCTCTTTATTATATGCGTCACTGGTGCTCTCTGTATTATGTAGTCGTCACTGGTGCTCTCTGTACTATATGGCGTCACTGATGCTCTCTGTATTATATGGTGTCACTGATGCTCTCTGTATTATATGCATTACTGGTGCTCTCTGTACTATATGGCGTCACTGGTGCTCTCTGTATTATATGCGTCACTGGTGCTCTCTGTATTATGTAGTCGTCACTGATGCTCTGTGATGGGTGAGGTAGTGTAGTACAGGCAGAATATTTACCTTTGAGTCTTGAGACAGTGCTGACCGCAATGTTGCATTTAAAGAGAATACACCCCTGAACTACAGAATAAGTGCATCTGATGCTGGCACCTTTATTTAATGCCCTCACTTATAAACATAACAATGTAATTGTCTTTATTCAAGAAAGCCAAAGGTAACCACTATCTACAGGGACAGGGAGCTCAAGCTGCTGCTGCCGCCAGACACTTGCGTAGTTTGTAACAAGTAAGTGCGCATAATTGACCTAATTCAGGTTGGATTGCAAAATTTCAGATTCGCACTCTGGCCGATTATCAAACAACTGCGCATGCTCAGCGTTCGCATTGCGCACGCGCTAGCAAACATAGCGACAGAAAATGCATACACATTGTGATCACAATGCAACCGCTGTTTGAGTGACAGGAAGCCGCTGTTTTCTGGGTGTGCCTGAAAAGACGCAGGCGTGCCCAGGCGTTTTTAAGGAGTGCCTCTGACGTTAGCGATGACCACTTCCAGCCTCTTGTTTAGCAAAAAATGTGGACGAGCTTGCCTGGCGTAGATAGGAAAAATCTTCGATGTTCCGGTAATTAAAGGATGATTTTGCGATCACCCCTTATATTGTGATGCATTCACAATATTTTCGATGGGCGTTTTTTCTCTATTTCTGGGCGGCAACTATGTGATCGCAGAAACTGCAATCTTTACTGAATTAGGCACATACACATACCACAACACCATGGTAATAAAGGGGTTTCTTCTACCTGCCACGAATGGGACTCCATAGAGTAAAAAGAACACTTGACTGGTATGTTCACGTTGCTTTCTGTTTTGTTACCCTGTATGGTCAGCACTTACAGCTGCCAATGATTTAAAGCTGCTGTCTTTACTACTGCACTATTGCAATTTACTTCAGGAAACTGTGATATTTTTCAGGTGAATGGCTCAACCCTAGAATACTGTAAATGCAGATTAAGCGCTTTTGTATGGAATTAAACATACCAGGACCCTATATTCATTGCTTACGTTGCTGACATTTTTTGAGGTTAAAAGATCTATTTTGTACCACTTTTATGACCAAGTTTTATTATATTTGTTCAATACACTATGATGTCATAGATTTGTTATTACTGTTTGCATTTACATAATTGTAAAACTTTATAAAACATACATATGTTCTACTCGTATTACTGTATCAGACATTTTAATTTTTTTGTCACGTTAACAAGCGCCATTTACTTTTGTAGACTCACATTACACTGTTAATTTAAGCATAGTGGGGAAGGCAATTGAGATGATTGCCGAAATGTACCTAGGACTCAGCGTCTTTGTCTTCAACTGGGCGTGGGCACCCGTGACGGGTGCCATTCACTAGAATGGGAGAGCGTCTCCATCCGGGCAGGCACACGTGCCCAGACAGAGACACTTTCCTATTCTATGAATGGGAGAGCGTCTCTGTGCACTCCCGGCGTGACTTGGTGGACGGATCGCCTAGTCACGCCGGGAGTGCTCGTTTGCGATGGAGCTGCCTCAGATGAGCGCAGCTCCATCTGTACTAGCCACAGTCCATAACTCAGATCACGCCCCCTTTTTAGACCACACCCCCACAGCACTGGTCATGTCCCCCACATCACTAGTCACACCCGCTGCAGCAACTCAAAATAGGCCCTTCAGAAATTTCAGCTCCAGGCCCATGTGGACCTTAATCTGGCACTGCTGCTTGGTAGTAACAAAGTCCAATACTGCTTTGCTTCAAAGATCAAATGAGATTGGGCATATACAGTGTGGTGTGGCTTTAGATAAGCTTTGTGGTTTCTGTTAGAGCTCTTCTACTTCTAACTACTGGTACATTAATGAATATGTATAAGGTTGTAGTTTATCCAATATGCCTTTACTACCTTACCTCCCCCCCCCCCCTCCCCTCCCCTCCTTATAGCTTCCTTTGTTCTCTCCTCCTCGTGTGTGCGTTATTTGTTTTCTCATACGTCCTAGAGGATGCTGGGATCACATTAAGAACCATGGGGTATAGACGGGATCCGCAGGAGACATGGGCACTTTAAGACTTTCAAAGGGTGTGAACTGTCTCCTCCCTCTATGCCCCTCCTCCAGACTCCAGTTTTAGAATTGTGCCCAGTGAGACTGGATGCACTACAGGGGAGCTCTACTGAGTTTCTCTGAAAAGACTTATGTTAGTTGGCAACAGTCTCCCTGCTTCGTGGGACTTAGGGGAGAGAAGTATGACCAACTTCTAGTGAGTTCAATGGCTCTACTTCTGGCTGACAGCACACCATTAGCTCCTGAGGGTGCTGATCGCTGGGTACGCCTAGATGCCCACTCTCGTAGCCTGCCGTCACCCCCTTACAGAGCCAGAAGTCAGAAGACAGGCGAGTAACAGAAGAACAGATGGCATTCTGAGGTACCACGCAGCGAGCAGAATGCTGTGCGCCATGCTCCCACACAAACACAGGCACTGCAGGGTGCAGGGCGTTGGGGGGGGGGGGGGCACCCTGGGCAGCATAAATTCCTCACAAAAGGCTGGCAAAAGTGGACATTAGTGCCTGGGCACTGTCCTTACCCCACCAGCGTAATTAATTATTTGTTTCTGAGCCGGACAGAAGCGTGCCATTACAGCGGCGGGGCTTCTTCCTCACCTCACCAGCACATCTATAGAGCGTTACAAGTCTATCACTATAGAGTTTATTATTTCCCAGACTGTGTACTTTTGACGCTGGGTTGTGAGCTGAAAAATCACATCTGTCCCTCTGACAGATTTACTGTAGGTCTATCCCCCATAAGCCGATGTGTCTGTGGGTACTTGGTACATGTGTGTCAACATGTCGGTGGCTGAATGTTTTTCCCAAGAGGAAACTATATTAGGAATGCAGACATATGATGGTGGCCCTGTTGGCACCACCAATAACTGACTGGGTGAAAGTTTCAGTAATATCAGAGTGAGGTTGGATAAATCTGTGTCCCAGACACAGACGTAGAGAAAAGATGTGATGTTCATGGCTATGCTTCTTTTCCCTCAGGCCCCGCAAAAATGTTATTTTGCCCAGTTACTACACACTGATACTGACTCGGATACTGATTCCTATGTCGACCATAATATTTCCTGATTAGATCCAATATTGGCAAGGAGCATTCAGTACATGATTGTGGATATTAAGGACATATTAACATCACTGAGGACCCTGCTGTTCCTGACAAAGGGGTCTATATGTATGTATATATAGGGGATGCTGCTGTCCCGGCACTCACTCACCCACAAAGCTCTTGCTGCGGTGCCTTCCTAGAGGACCAAGTATGTATGTATATATAGATATATAATGAAAGCTGATGTAACGTTCCTCCATCTCTGTTTGAGAAAGTCTGGGCCAGCTCGACAAGATGGTTTCAAATCCCCAAAAGGTTTCCGGTTGTTTATTCATTTCCTGCCGCGGACAGAATAAAGTGGGAATCACCCCCTGTTCTGCACGGGGCCCTGTCACAAATCCAGCGGATCGTATGCAGGAAGCTACATTATTTCTAGATATGTAACCACGGGTACATTACTTAGACCTGCCATTACATGCGCATGGGTGAGTAGTAGTATTCAAGAATTGGTCGAATACCTTGTCATCCGATATAGATATCCTGGAGACATGGGATGCTCCTTACGTTGGATCATATCAAGGACACTGCAGCATACTTACGACTGCAAGGGATATAGGACTCTTGAGTTCACGGGCCAATTTCATGGCAGTCTCGGATAGGAGGGCATTGTGGATTCACCAAGGGAATGCTGATGCTGACTCCAAGAAGAAAGGGAGTCTCTTCCCTATGAAGGTGAAGCCTTGTTTGGCGACGGCCTAGTTAATTTGATCTCGGCAGCTCCCGCAGGTAAGTCAACCTTCTTGCCCTATGTTCCCTCTCAACGGATGAAGACGCATCATTATCTAACGCAGTCATTTTGGCCCAATAGATATGCAAGAAGTTAAGATTCCCTTTCTTTGCAGGTAGAGGAAGGAGAAGAGGGAAGAGGTCTGTAGCCTCTTCAAGATCGCAGGAGCAGAGATCGTCCTCTGCTTCTGCCAAATCCACTGCATAACGCTGGGGCTCTCTTGCAGGAGCCCACACCAGTGGGGGCACGTCTAAAACACTTCAGCCAGTTCAGGATTAATTTGGACCTGGACTCGTGGGTTTTACAAATAGTGTCCCAAGGGTACAAACTGGGGTTTCAAGACGTTCCCCCTCACCGATTGTTCAAATCGGCCTTAGTCAGCAGGGAGAAGGCTTTTATTCAAGCCTCTTCGTGGTCCCGAAGCCGGAAGGCTCAGTCAGACCAATCTGAAATCTGAAATCCCTCAATTTCTACCTAAAGAAATTAAATTTCAAGATGGAATCTCTCAGGGTAGGGATCTCCAGTCCGGAGGAAGGAGATTTCATGGTTTTGGTAGACATAAGGATGCCTACTTACATGTTCCGTTTAGCCACTGCATCAAGCTACCTAAGGTTTGCAATTCAGGATTGTCATTACCAATTTCAGACGTTGCCGTTTGGTCTGTCCACGGCTCCGAGGATTTTCACCAGGGTGATGGCGGAAATGATGGTTCTCCTTCGCAAGCAAGGAGTCACAATTATCCCGTACTTGGATGATCTCTTGATAAAGGCGAAATCCAGGGACCAGTTGTTGCAAAACATTGCACTCTCCCTGACAGTTCTTCAACAACATGGTTGGCTCCTAAACTTGCCAAAATCGCAGTTGGTCCCAATGACGCGGTTGTTGTTTTTGGGAGTGATACTGGACACAAGAGGTTTTCTTCCAGTGGAAAGGCTATGGAGATCCAGAGTCTGGTCAAACAAATTCTGAAACCAGCAAGAGTGTTAATCCATCAATGCATTCGGTTGCTGGGGAAGATGGTTGCTGCCTACGAGGCCATTCAGTTTGGCAGGTTCCATGCTAGAGTGTTCCAGTGGGACCTGTTGGACAAGTGGTCCGGATCCCACCTACACATGCACCGGAGGATAATCCTGTCTTCCAAGACCAGAATATCACTCCATTGGCGGCTGCACAGTTCTCACCTCCTAGAGGGGCGATGGTTCGGGATCCAGGACTGGATCCTAGGGACCACGGATGCAACCCTCCGAGGCTGGGGAGCAGTCACACAGGGGGAAAACATCCAAGGAAGATGGTCAAGTCGGGAAAGTTGTCTCCACATAAATGTTCTGGAGTTAAGGGCCATTTAATAACTGCAGACACAGTACGCACTGGGACGGGTGCCCAGCATCCTCTACGGACTAAGAGAAAAGGATTTACCGGTAGGTATTAAAATCCTATTTTCTCTAACGTCCTAGAGGATGCTGGGGACTCCGTAAGGACCATGGGGATAGACGGGCTCCGCAGGAGACATGGGCACTTTAAGAAAGACTTTAGTTCTGGGTGTGCATTGGCTCCTCCCTCTATGCCCCTCCTCCATACCTCAGTTTGATACTGTGCCCAGTGGAAACTGTGTGCTTTTCAGGAGCTCTCCTGAGCTTTCTGACAGAAAGTATTTTGTTAGGTTTTTAATTTTCAGGGAGCACTGCTGGCAACAGACTCCCTGCATCGAGGGACTGAGGGGAGAGAAGCAGCCCTATTCTGAGTTGCAAGGTCCTGCTTCTTAGGCTACTGGACACCATTAGCTCCAGCGGGATTGGTACGCAGGATCTCACCCTCGCCGTCCGTCCCAGAGCCGCGTCGCCGTCCCCCTCGCAGAGCCGGAAGATAGAAGCCGGGTGAGTATGAGAAGAAAAGAGACTTCAGCGGTGGCAGAAGACTTCATGATCTTCACTGAAGTAACGCACAGCACTGCAGCTGTGCGCCATTGCTCCCATACACCTCACATACTCTGGTCACTGTAAGGGTGCAGGGCGCCCTGGGCAGCAATATAAACCTCTTTTTGCCAAAAATATAACACATATACAGCTGAGCACTGTATATATGTATGAGCCCCCGCCAATTTTACAGTTTAAGCGGGACAGAAGCATACACATATATGTAATTCGAATATGTAATTTGTACCTTCCTACTTTAAAATGTAATGGATGAACCTCACCCTGTGAGAACTATCTTCATGATCAAGAGATCTCATATGCAAGATAAGTATGTGTTGGGATAGGGCTGTGGAGGGCGGCTGCTCGGGCACACCCGGTCTGAGTAAGGTACCCGAATGTGTATAAATGGACTTCAGGGTTATCTCCCGCTTGCGGTCAGCAGACTCTTTGAGGGTAGCCGTATCCTGGGACGGGAGGGCTACCTTCTTGGATAAGCGTGTTAATGCTTTGTCCACCCTAGGGGAGGATTCCCATCTTAACCTATCCATTGATGGGAAAGGATACGCCATAAGAATCCTTTTGGAAATCTGCAGTCTTTTATCTGGAGATTCCCAAGCGTTTTCACATAACTCGTTCAGCTCGTGTGAGGGGGGAAAGGTTACCTCAGGCTTCTTTTCCTTCTC